>NW_011888841.1:6442612-6472711 GCF_000151845.1 Pteropus vampyrus
AAATTAATTGAGATGATATTTTTACTTGGAATGTTTTAAGTGTCACAGAAAGGGAAGCCTGAAATGTTCACTTTGAAAATGATTTTACCAAGGGAGAAATGATGCCATTTTAGAGTTCCTCAATGAATAGCATGAATTTGTAGTTTCGGGCACATTTGAGAGAGCACATTTCTTGGAAAAGACTGTGTGCAAAGATGGAGGCAAGGAGCAGATTATCATTTGCTGTTTCAGAAACATGATGTGCAGGGAAGAAGTAGCTGATGAGTAAATTAGAGAAAAGTGTAGAGCATGCCAGAGAATTTGAACTTGACTTTCAGGCACAGGAAAATTCTACTCTCATTGATAATGTGGAGGAAGACGTAAATCTATTTTATGCTGCTGCAATGAACAGAAGTATGACTAATGAATAGCAGTTATAGCTGAGTTTCTATCCAATATAAGAAAGATTTTTCTATTAACTAGAACTGTCCTGAAAATAGGATAGGCAAATTAGGCCAAGTGCCTCTTCCTAGAAGTAACTAAGTATGTACTAAATGTCTGTGCCTCAGGAACATCTTAAAAAGTAATTTCTCTTTTCAGCAGAAACTGAACTTCCGATTCTATGATTCTATGACAGCCTCTGTTGGGATTCTAGTAAATGAAGTGAGTATGAGTGTTAAGGTGCCACCTTGACTAAGCAATGAATTAACACATAACAAGCATTTCAGAGTTACACAAAATAGAGACTGGGCAAACACTGCTGCCATCCATCCTGGAGGGACAACAGGCAAAGGATGGAACACAAGAGATACTTTTTCGATGCGATACCACATCCCATAGAAGATTGCTAACTTTGCATGATGATAGAAAAAGTATGAATTAGATCATATCATAATATTATATGAGAATAGCTATTCTGTTATCATCTAATTATACGTTAATTAATCTATCATATAATATCATCCACAGCTAACATTTTGAATGCCCTACTAGAAACTGAGCACATCATGATATTTTGCACATATTATCTCAAATCCACCAACCAACCTGAAAGACAAATATTATCCTAATTTTACAGATGACAAAACCAAGATGCAAAAAGCTCAGGATCATCACAGAGCTAATAAATGGCAGATCGAGAGCTCTGTCTCTCAGCCCTAAGGCATACTCGCAGAGTAGATAAACTATTTAATTGCTTCATAAGGGTTACTTAATTTTTCAGGACTTCACTACATTAGCCTCTTACTGCCATCAAGGAAGATCATTTGTGTCATTTATTTTTTTATAATCCTCCTCTTTCTAGTTACAAAATGCTAACATCCTACACTCTAAATGCAAATTGATTCCTATCTATGTTTGAAAATAAAAAATAAGCACATTGGAAAAAGAAGTACAAGTTAATAAAAGTTAAAATAGATTTTAAAAACAATTTTATGTTTCACTCACAAGACTGAAATAACTTTGAAATCTGACAATTGGAGTAAAGGTGTTAAAAATCTCAGATGATCATTTTTTAAGTCTTTCTAAAATGGTCACTGCTGTCTCTTCCAGTTTTCTAGGCAGTATGTCTTCTATTTTTCCTTAGTAGTCAGGACTTAGTCTATGATTCTATTTTAAGTTCTTCAATTAGCATCCTCTTTTGCTACCCTGCTGAAGAGTTCAAATTTCTTATAATCCTACTTTTCAAATATCAAAATGATATATCTTGGAATTCCATTGTAATTTAGCTACCTATACCATTTTTCTACATAATTAAACAAATAAGAGAATTTATAAGAAAAGAATTAACCGTAAAATGCCAGTGAAGAAATAGAGCTAGGTACTGTGTTATATACTATTACAATGGCAGAAATAGCAAGTATTATTTAAAATGTAAATATATTTTTCTCAGGGCATCCATGAATTTTAACTCCAGCTTCATAAGAGAATGTCTCTAAACAGAAATGTTTAATTTTTTTCCAATGTTGTATATTCTGTGTTTTAGCTCAAGGCAAATATGTATGCCATTTGGAAACATTAGGAAAAATATCTCACAAATTTAAGTACCTCTTCTCGTTAAAAGAAAAAGTAGAAGCGGAAATAGTAGTAGAACCCAGACATCAAGATATAATGATGAAGTAAATTGTGATCTATCTCCATAATAAGATTTTGTATACAGCCATGAAAATGAATAAATTACCACTCTATGCAATGGCATGGGTGAATTTTAACAACATAATGTTGACAGTCTGAATGCATAAAGCATGATATATTTGCATAATGTTGAAAAATAGGTAAAATTAAACCACGATGTTTAAGGGAACATAGAAAAGTGGCAAAAATGTGGGGGGAAAATAGAAATTACTCTCATAAATATTAGCATACAGTACTTCTGGCAAAAAGCAAGGACAAATAGTCAAAAAACAGAGACGATGATTCTGTCAGCTGATAATTTTCTATTTCTAACTCGGTTAATCGCTGGATACTTACATACATGTTTGCTTACTTACTTGTCAGACCGTATCTGTACGTGTTCTGTTATTTTCTGTACTTGTTTAAAATGTTAATTAAAAGGCCTTAAAAAAAAAAAAAAAGTAAAAGAACCCCGAGGAATCAGTTCCTTGATTCCAAAGATGTCTTAGAGATGTCATTATAGTGAGGCTTGTGAAAGTGAGTTATTTCATCCAAAATTTCAAGTACAGTGTTTTTTTTTTTTTAATTTTTATTTTAAAACCGCAAATACTCTTCATCTCCCCTGGCCTGAGGCACACTCTTCTCAGATTCACCAGGCTTTGGGTGAGACCTGTCTGTCTGTCCCTGCTTAGCATTCTTCCACAGGCAAGCAGCCTCTTAGTCTCCCCACACCTTCTCCTTCCTACTGCACCTCACCTTAGGCCAAGGCCCAATCCCTCAGCTGAGGACCCAAGATGGGATCCTGTGACATTCCTCCTGTAGCTCCCCACGTCCCCTACCCCAACCTCACTGGGAGATGAGCCAGGTCTCACCATGACGCGGCTCTCTTAGCCTGTGGTTAGGGGCAGCAGCTGTGACTCCGAGAAGTAAACATCTCAGGATCAGAGATGCATGACAGAGAACTCTGCCAAATTTCAGAAGAGGTATGCACAGCCTCTGTTATTGAGTACTAAAACCACTGTGTCCAGCAACTACTTTTGTTCAAAATATGTGATGAGGCTTTGAGGTAATTTCCCTGTTTTACTGAAAATTCTCCCCGCCTCCTCTCTCCCTCCTTCTCTTATTCCGATTCTTTTGGTCTCTGCTTCGACTCCTTAATTGTTCTAGTTGCCCTGTTGTATTTCAAGAAATAGAAGGAGTGAAAATACCTTCAGGGCAACAAATTTAACTGGAAGTCGAACTACGGCCTAAGATAGGATCATCACCCCCTCTTTCATTCATGATGAAACAGACATTTAAAGTGTGAGTAACTTAATTAACGTCACAGTCAATAAGCAGTGAAATCTGAGTTCAAAACCCAGGCGTGTCTGTCTTCACAGCCTGTGCTGTTTCACTGTTCTGCAGTGTGGCTGCCGGAGACTGGATCGGTCTCTGAGAAGTCAAGGACCTACAACCATCTTCCTTGGCACCACTGGCAAATAAAAAGCTTTATTGGTCACTGCTACATCCCTAGCACACATAATGGTGAGGTTCTGTTGGTGTACATAGAAAAAAAGAAGCACCTAGATCTGTGTAAATTCAGCAGAGTTAAACTTACCAATAAACTTACGAACAAGAGATCACGTGCACGCCATCGGCACTGCATACGTAAGTACTTCGGTAAGTGAGAAATCGTCGTGGCCTGGGCTCCTTCCTCCGCCTTTCCACGCCCAGTTTACCAAACCGTGTCAGTTCAGTGGCTTAGCCACTCCTGTTCTCTCAGTCACCACGCACCCCTCCCCCGCAGGAGAGAGCCACTTCCAGCCCGCATTCCTGTAAATCCCCGTAGAAGCTCCTCTTGGTGGTCTTTTCTGTTCCCCACCAACCCATACAACACATTGCAGCCACATGTACCTTCCTCGAACTCGTTCATCGTTCGCCACCTGCTACTTAACCCCTGGAGTAGATGCCCATCTGCTCAAGCGGAGCACTGCGGATGTGCCTGTGGGCGGGCAGGGCCTCCGTCACCTGGCTGGGGCCTCACGCTTCCACTTCCTCGCTCCTCGACTCCGCCACCTCTGCCCCGTCTCACTCCCAGAGGCCAAGCTCCAGCACGCTCTCTGAGGTCAGCCCTGTGCAGTCTGGGATCTAGGCCCTGACACATGCTGCTTCCCCAGCAGCAACAGGGCCGCCTGGTGCTGAAGGGATTCCTCTGCCAGGCGCCCAGGCTGCCTCACCGCCCATCGCGTCGCCGCTGCTCACAACGTGCCTGGTGCAAAATAGTGACCCAGTAAGTGCCTGAGCTACGGCAGGGAACACTCTGCACATGTATAAATACAGAATTCTAGTCTCTCTCTCACGGTAGTAAAGGGAAAAGTGGCTCCATAATACAAAAAATTATTCACTTCAAAATGTTACTGTACACTTTCATTTTATAGAGGAAAATAACAAAAATCATTATTCATTTTTGTTCTGAATGTTTCTATGTTTAAAGAAGACACGAACCTCTTATTTATATGTTCCAAATGTCATTTATTTATTTATTTATGTTTTACACCTACAGCACCCAGTCTTCCTAGGTGGTCTCCCATCCAAGGACTAACCAGGCCGGACCCTGCTTAGCTTCTGAGATCAGACAGGATTGGGTGTGTTCAGGGTGGTATGGCCACAGACCCAAATGTCATTTTTAAAAGTTTAAACTAAAATTGTGTGTGTGTGTGTGTGTGTGTGTGTGTGTGTGTGTGTGTATAGTAATTCGGTTTTACAAACTGGGCTTTAGATCCGAAACATTCAACACTACTGGGTGAAAAAAAAAATCAATAGAAGACTTTTTTATGATTTTCTATTTTTATAAAACTACAAAAATATGATATATCTATATCATAGATATGGTGCATTTGCAAAAGGGAAAAACATTCAAAATAAAGAAAATAACTAGGAAGCTTCTTTACCTAACTGCAGTTATGGCAAATGGGTGACTATTTACTTTGTCACTGGAACTAAATGCACTTTGCCTTTCACTGCAGTCCAATTAGAAAATTCCCATATTTACAACCAATCTGACAAAGGGTTAAAATCCAATATTTATAAATAACTCATACAACTCGACAACAACAACAAAAAAAACAAGCAATCCAATTAAAAAATGGGCAGAAAACCTGAACAGGTATTTCTCCAAAGAGGACATACAGATGGCCAATAGATATATGAAAAGATGCTCAAAGTCACTAGTCATCAAAGAAATGCAAATTAAAACCACAATGAAATATTATCTCACACCTGTCAGATGGGCTATCATCAATAAATCAAATAACAAATGTTGGCAAGAATGTGGAGAAAAAGAAACCCTTGTACACTGTTGGTGGGACTGCAAACTGGTACAGCCACTCTAGAAAACAGCTAAGAAGTACCTCCAAAAATTAAAAATACAACTTCATTTTGACCTAGCAATTGCACTTCTGGGTATTTATCCAAAGAAAACCAAAACACTAGTTCATAAAGATGTATGCACCCTATGTTCACAGCAATGCCATTCACAATAGCCAAGACGTGGAAGCAACCTAAGGGTCCATTAACAGATGACTGCATAAGGAAGTTATGGTAATATATACAATGGGATACTACTCGGCTATTTAAAAAAGGAACTCTTAACCATTTGCAACGACATGGGTGGACCTAGAGGATACTGTACCGAGTGAAATAAGTCAGACCGAGAAAGATAAACACCATATGAATTCACTTATATGTGGAATCTAAGGAAGAAAAGAAATGAACAAACTAATCGGAAACAAACTCACAGATACAGAGAACAAACTGATGGTTGCTGGAGGGGAGGGGGCTTGAGGGCCTGTGAGAAAAAGGTGAAGGGACAAAGGAGTACAAATTAGTAGTTACAAAACAGTCACGGGGATTTAGAGTACGGCATAAGGAATATGGTCAATGTTATTGTGTGCAGTGCCGGATGGGTGCTAGAGTGATCGGGGGGATTGCTTCATGGACTGTGTAAGTGTCTAACTTTTTAAAATTAAAATAAATAAACAAATGTATGTATGTCTGTATGTATGTATTGGTGGAGACAGACATACGAAGAACAACTTGATAACAATAACAATATGTACCATCAAAGAAAAATACAGATAACAAAGCTATAGTAATCAAAACAGTATGGTGCTGGCGTAAAAACAGACACAGAGATCAATGAAACAACGTGGAGCCCAGAAATAAACCTACTCTTACACGATCAATTAATCTACGACAAAGGAGGCAGGAATCTACGATGAAGAAATGACAATCTCCAATAAATGGTGCTGGGAAAACTATATAGAATTTTATGAAATTAAAGAAAATAAGCAAATTATACTTTCATTTACTTTTAGTCAGACTTCTTCAGTGAAAGCTCAGGGCTACATCCCCAAGTGCTTTTGCAAACAAAATTGGAAACTATCTGGTTTTACAACCTAACCTCAGAAGACACATAGAATCTTCTCCGTCACACTCGATTGGTTGAAGCAGTTGTAAGCCCATCCATCCTAAAGGGGAGAGTATACAGACACCCTCTCTATGAGAAACATGTCAAAGAACTTTTGGCTATGTCTTAAAATTGTAATGGGAATTGTAAAGAGATGTCCAGCATATGTAGGACAATTCCGAGCAGCATCCCTGAAATGCCAGGAAAGAGGAAACACAAGGCACACTTTGTTTGGTGAGGAGGCCTACATTCTAGGAGTTAGAGATGAATGACTGACAAATTGCCCATTCAAAATTTAGCTAGACAGGGAACTTATACCCCCCTCCCAAAATGCCCATGAATATTAATAAAGCCAAAGGCAAATTCCAGAATTGGATAAACTGATATGGAAGTTTAAAAAGTGGTAAGCCAATATTTCAAATAATTGCGTATTTCATTAACGCGGCCATCTAAAGGGCAGATTAAAATGTGTTGAACTGCTTATTTTGAGATTTTTAGTTACCTCTCCTCAAATTTATGTGCTTTATCAAATGTAACAAATGAGAGCACCAAAGGTACCATAATGAATCTAAATGTTCGTGGATTAATGCCAAGGGCTTTTGTAAGCATTTGCCATTTTTCTGTAATAAAGATGTTATTTATGATTACGACAATTCTTTAGTAAGCAGTACTTTAGTTCTTTAGCATAATTTTATAAAGAGACAAAGACTATATTTTATACATTGAGAATGAGTTTCAAGAACAACGAAGGACAAGGACAGATCCCAAAATAGTTAGGGGGAACAATACTCTGTGGACCTATCAATTTATCCACAAGTTAATTAAGTAGTTCCTTTCAATGATATCCACAGCTAATAATATCTACAGCAGTAATATAATTTGCAAACTCTCAACATTTTTAAGTCCTTAACGTGAAGAACTAATATCAGCATAAAATGATTAGGAAGAAAACCACATTGGAATTGTGAATACCCAGACATTCCAAATTAATATACATTATGGAAGTGTGTGTGGTGTGATGTGGTGTGGTGCGTGTATGTATACACATGCATACACATATTTCTATACATATAATATGGAATATTTATAATAGAATTTAATTTTCATAAATTCATTATTGCATATTTGTATGACTATAAATTTAATCTCACTAAACTATAAGGTTCACAGAAGCTGAGATTTCTCTGTCTTGTTTTCTACGGTATCCCAGTGACTAAAAGAATGTCTAGTACATGCTACGTCCCAAAATACAATCTTTCAATTAAATCTGATTCCCTACTGTACCAATCCCGGGTCAGGAATGCCGGTTCTCTGGAAACTAGCCCTGTAGGAAACTCATTATTTTAATCTGTGTGTGTGTGTGTGCATGTGCACTCACGCGCTTGTGTGTGTCTATACACAAAAAATATAGCTTTTCTTTTTTTTTGAGCTACTCACCTCCCTTTTCATGTGTTTTTGGTAATATCCAGTAATATTAAATGAGGATAAATTATCCTTCTGCTATTTTATAGCATCTGTACTGAAATCTATATTGTTCAACTAGGTTTTCAAATATTTTACAAGACTGGTCCAACCATTTAAATTTTCCAGTTCATTCTATTGTGTAAATACGGAACGTATGCAATTTTCTGGATCGAAAAAGAAGAATCGACTAGGCTTTGCAAGACATTTTTGGGATGAGGATAGATGACTTCAGGAGAAGGAACAGTTTAAAAGGCCCTTAGACAACCTACAAGCGCTCAGTCATTAGCTTGATATCTCAGGACTCTTGAAACATTTGATGAATCGAGTCTTTACCGAAGAGCTATGATATATTTGACACAGTTTTAAGCATATATATATTTGCCATCACTGCAGAAGTTCTAGAAAATGAGAATGACTCAGGCTGGGAGCATCGGGAAAGACTGGAAGAAGGAACAGGCAGGCCTTCGCCCGGGCTGAAAGAGGCAGAGACGATAATAAGCCGATGCTTCAGTTTAAAGTCTCATCACCATTACTGTTCTCTTTTCGGGGCTCAAGATTTAGAGCTTTTATATACCCAAAAGCAACTATATAAAAGAAGTTTTATTCCAAAACATAAAGTCTGGAATATCCAATAATGACCTTATGATCATCTCGTCTGTCAACAAGCAAATTCAAGTCCCTCCGGTTGCCTTTCTTTGGTCATACTACGATGTGCCCTTTCGAGTCCCATTATGCTTCACTCTCCTGCTACTGATTTCTCCTGAACCCATTGCACTGGCCAACTGTTGCCCACATTCCTTGCTGACAGGCATCCTAGGTCCTTTCACAGACTCTCCATTTACTTCTCAAGTAACCTTCACAAGCAGGATTTCTAAACACCAGAAGGTAAGAGAAGACAAACCAGAACTGTCACGGACAGACTGTGGGCATTTTGAGAAACCACTGCTCTTCGCTGATGGCATCTGGCTATTCCCCAGGCCACCTCCCCTCCCATCTCATACATTCCATGAGGACACTGGCCATGAGTGAGAGAGAAGCTTACCAAACTGCCAGGTGTTCACCTGCCGTTCCCAGCTGACTGCTTACATAACCACGCAAGCACTTGAGACTATTTTAAATTTTGCATTCTATTTTCTCTCCACATCTTTTCCAGTTCTTATGCTTCGTACCTAAACTTAATATGCATGTCCATCCACGAATGCTTAAAATGTTTCCTCTCCTACTTAACTTTGAATCAAACTCCAATTCAAACATTAAAATAGTACAAAAGTCCCCTTCTCTGTAAATTCTTCGACACTCTTGACTTACTTAGAATTAGTGACTTCTCCTTATCATATAGAATTCGATTACAATCTATAATAATTTATTTGCTTGTGCCACTCCTCCATGAGCAGGTGAATTAGACCCACCACTTGGACCTTAGATATCTTTCAATGCCCCTGGTAAATAGAAGTAATTAAAAAATGTTTATTAAAGTTTGATTATGAATTCAATATGCTGGTTTTTTTTGTTTCTGTTATGATTTTGACATTGTCAGTGATGAAAACTAGTTACATCAGTCTATACTGTTTTCCAGATATTGAGTTTATATGACCTGATAATAATCTTCTACATATTATAATATTCATATTCCTCCTGGGTATCAGTAGGTTTCTTTCAAAGATAAACAATATTTGAGAATAACATTCTATGTTCCCTTGTTTGTTAATATCCTCGTTAGGGAATATTAAAATCATCTCTTTTACTTAAAGTTTTCCTCCCCAGCTGTCAGAGGAATAGAGAACCAAAATTCCATCAATTTTATAATTAATGCACATTGGTCTTTCTTTACTCTTCCTTTCCATGGAGAGGGATGGATCAGCCCCCACATCCCAGACAGATGTTCTAAACAGGTTTACAGACCGCTTTCTCCTAAGTCCCCTCCTGGGTTTTATTCCCTAATGTCTGAGGCAAAATAAATCTCCACGTTGCTAAGCAAGACTATCAAAAAGGTTGAAAGTTGATCATTTTCACGACTGTCATTTTGTCTGCATTTTCCCCTTCCATCACTTTCCCCTTCCAATTATTTTTATCTCTAAAGATTCAAATTTCTTGTGGAGATTTTATACACACACATAGGCACATCACAAACAATGTAACACCATAGTTTTTAAACAGAATACTCTTAAATATTTCAAAGTCCTCAGTACCAGCATTTAACATTACATAAGACACAGGCATACTAAAGTTTTTACTAACAGACTAATGCATACTACTACATTTTCTATTTAAAAAACTCTGCCCAGAATACCTAACAATAGCATTTAAACATAGAATCAACTGTGCCATATTAAATCTATGACTATGTATAAGCACCACATTTTCTCCTTCTTACTTATAGTTATTTTTTGATATGAAATACCACTCCTTGGGTGCGACGCACCATCCTTTTCCCTAAGCAAATACTGTCTAGTTCATATGTCTTGATTTATGTCACCAGAGGAAACTGTTTCCTTGCCCAGCTACGAAAATCTTATTGACTCATCTCTTACACATTGGTAAGTCATGAAAATTAAATTGCCAGATTTTGTTTTTGTTTCTGTTCACTGACATTTAAGCTGCCTCTAATGATACGCCATACAGGTCTCCTACTCATGTAGGTGTCTAGGCCTCTGTAATCAGTATTCCGTTTTATTTCCGCAGAGATCACCTACTTATACAGACTCATTAAAGCATGAGTCAGGTATGTTTTATAGTAGATTTTAAGTTAATTATGTTCTGAACCTTTGCTGCTTTGGGCATATATTTAAAAAGTCTAAAGTAGATTCTTTTTTTTTAATTTTTTGAAAAAAAAAAGTGTGTTTTTTTAAAATTCATTTTAAAAGCTATTTCCAGAGAAAATGTATCTGATTTGAGATCTGAATATAAAACACAAATGCTATATGTTAGGAACTCTCTACCAAAGAAAAAATAACCAGGATTATGGCAAAAGGTCCATTTCAAGGTCACTGCCTTGCTTTGCTTCTGAAGTTTGTTTAGCAGCTAGAAGACACAAAGATTCAAATGCTGGCTTCTTTTAAATGGAATTCGGTATATTAGCATTTGATCAGAGAGAGAACTACGGACTCTATAAGGAAGTCATCCAATCTGAATTTGTAATGCTTGACAACAAAACATTTTACTGTAGTGTAAATAATAGTATATGTGCAGACTTTTCATTTTAATGTCAGAGACCATATTTTCTATTTAAAAAAGAATAACCAGTTAAATGCCAAGTCTACATTGAAATTCAAATTCCTTTTTCTATTTTGGAAACTCAAAGATCTGCTGTCCTAGAGTCCTATCGAGCTCTTACCCCCAGATGTCAGGTCCAGGAAATCCAATGGTTTAATCTTTAGTCAGAGGGCTGGAAAGTCTTCTATCTCAACATAACTTTTAATTTAATTGCTTTCAGATATTACACCAAATTAAATAAATGCATTAACTCAAATGAGGACAGTGTTTTAAGCACTTGGAGAAGTCTCTCAGAGGAGAAACTAATTAAATTAACACCACACCCTTTTGATATCTGGTGACAGCAGAGCAGAAACAGCTTTCTTTGTGGTGTAATTTTAAAGACTTTTAGTCAAAAATATCTTCCTCTTCTCCCACACCCCCTCCAAACCATTATGTTATCTAAAATCTCCTTAAAAAATGCTTGGAGTTTAAAGACCTAAGACGGGCTATAAATCTAGCTTGACTGAATGGCCAAAGAACTGATGATTAAGATCCAGGTTCTTGGCATCTCACCACATAGTCTTAGGATGGGCACCGGAAACTCCATGGTCATCTTCGTGTGTAGTATGTGGTTATACTACATGACATCTAAGAATGCGTTCAACTGTTGAGCTTTAAAACTCTGCGAGTCTCCCATAAACCTGACAATATCTAGAACTACTAGTTAATACATCAAGATTTCCTCAAGCATTAGCATCATGGATTAAATAGATTAGCTGATGTTAGCTGCCTATGATGCAGCAGATGAAAGCGTTAGTGACAGGTCATATGGCCAGAACTAATCAGCATCACAGAAGAAACATGCTTTTCAGTCTGGGTCACAAAAATGGTTTAGAAGACAGAACCTTATCATTGTATTGAGTTATCTACCTTAGAAAACTCTAAATATATTTTGGTATGATGATGATAACAGCATTTATTTTTCCCATAAGAAAGAGACTGGATCAGACTGTGCTTTAAATGAATGTATAATGGGATCAATCAGTCAATTAACACGAAAACTTGGATGCACAGATTGGCCTGAATGAGAAGCCTAACAAAGTTGTTGGTCATTTACCTGCTTAGTCCTTGAAATAACAAGGCTTTCAAGCAAGGAGCTTGTAGATATGAATATAGGGCAATTTCAAAACAGTACTAGTTCAAACATCTGGCACTGATTGTGAGTTAGAGAGCAAATGAATTATATAATTCTCTAAAAGGGAATAACACTATTCTCTGATGAGAATACATATTTAGAGATGAGGTAGGACTGACAATTAAATCAGCCCTAATTAAAAGTGTGATAAACTGAGATGCCACACCCCCCACTCCCATCCTTACTTTTTGCTGTACCTCTTCCTCAATGTTTCTGGAGTCTTCTATAAAGTCTAGAAGGTGTCCATCTCATGTCATATACACTCAATTGCTAGCTGTCTATTAAAAAATTTAATGATAAGATTTTTAACACACAGGGACATAGGAATCTCTCAAAGACTTAAAAATCTTCAACCCTCGAAATGATGGGTGGATAGGGCACCACCGATGGCAATATTTGGTGCAGGGAATCCTCCGTCACCCCGAAGACTACTATGTATCAAAATCGTGTATTCCCTGGACTGTGAAAACTGGAGGATCCTAACCACATGCAGGCAATAGCATATATTTCTTTGTTAACACCAACAGAGCTGAGCACGTAGTAACAACTCAATTTTCCATTGATTCCTTTCGGCCTACTTCCAGTGTCCATGGAGGACTATGGCAGAGAGATCAGACGCTGAGTAACTGTTACTCAGTTACTGGTTCATTTAGTTACCAACTTTGAGGCCCCTGGCAGACACTTAATTTATTACCTTTCTTCACTGAAAGTGCTTATAAGAGTATCAAAGAATGAAAAAGAAAGTTCACATCAAAATCCTTTCACATATATAAAGACATTAGCATTAGAGTTAGCTCTAGGTAAAATGTCTCCGAGCAATAATTATACTTTATAACAAAGTCAAATTCTAGACTGATATCACAACATTTTCTGTAATACTTCTGCATGCAGTTTAAACTGAAACAGAAACAGTATGCCCACCATAGCAGCTAAGAGATAATACAACTAGAATGGAAAGAAAAAAAAAAAAAAGACAAAATATGAGAATATGTTGAATAATATAACAGGAGAGCATCTACATGGAAGTGTGGAAGAGAGTTTATTATAATAGACTTATTCCTCCAGGGACTTTTAAACTTCCCTTGCAAAGTAGACGCCTGGAATACAAAAGACTTTACACAGC
Source organism: Pteropus vampyrus (assembly GCF_000151845.1). Classification (NCBI taxonomy): domain Eukaryota; kingdom Metazoa; phylum Chordata; class Mammalia; order Chiroptera; family Pteropodidae; genus Pteropus; species Pteropus vampyrus. The sequence continues at coordinate 6,456,128 of NW_011888841.1, forward strand.
GGTTGCCATCACCTAAATATACTGCTTGAAACTGAAAGATTTTTTTCTTTCTGCCTTCAAAAAGGACATCAAAATGAAAAAATCCATTTGCATCATTTGCGTTCCCAGTAACATTATATGGAAAAATGCCTTAACAATACATATAAAAATTTAGTCAGTGATTTTGTACATATACAATTAAGTCCTCACTTAACATGGCCAAAAGGTTCTGCTACTTTAAGCAAAAGGACATACAATGACACCGATTTTATCATAGGCTAATTTATATAAGTAAGAGTTAAGTTCCTACTGCATTTCATCAGAGTGATAACGAAACGAACTTGAACAAAATGATATTATTGGAGGACCTCTTGTATCTGATTCTACTGGGAAATAATGAAACACAAATTTGAAGAGTTTCAGCAGTTTGCCTTGTGGTGCTATGCAGTGTTTAATATTTAATTAAAATGAAAATAGGAAATTCATGTCAAAGGTGTTTCTGTGCAAAAGATATCACTGCTGTAATATATTGAGATAATACTCTACAGTGATTATAAAAGAATGGCACAGTGATTGAGACACAATTCCAGAGCCACACTACATACGATTTTGACAGACCCATTTGTTCACTGTGCAAACTTGGAAAACTATTTAACCGCTTTTTTCTTTAAATTCCTCATTTTTAATATGAAGGTTATAATAGCAGCGTTGGGAAATTTATCATACAAGTTAATTCCAACAAATTATTCAGAAATTATAAGTGCTTAATATCTGTTAGTTTTTACTTTAAATTTACTTTTAAGTGAGACTATACAAGAGTAAGATAGGATTGACTTTTATTTTATTTTGATATGTCAAGTGTGGATATCTTTTTTTTTTTAATTACTCCCTCCTAAATAAAATTTAAAAGTCTAGAATAGCAGAAACTAATAGCTTAGGGTGGAAGATACCCTATGAAAAAAAAAAAAAAGAAAAGAAAAACTATTTTTCAGGTATATTGTAACTTCAGTAAAGAAAGATATTAAAAGAAGTGATGATAGTCTTACTTCTCTGTTTATTAATAAGTTTATCCACGTACATTTAAAGGTTAAGCATAATTTTTAAGCCAAGAGTTTTTAACAGCTGTGTGTCTGCAGCTTCGTCGCGATCTAGTAACTTAAATTAGAAGAATCAGACTTTCGCTCCTTTAACTTCAATCTTTCTCATTTTGGGTTAAAGTATATTTATCTCATTTTCTTTTAAAAATTTCAATTCTAATTAGTGTTTCACCAGGATTTGTTAAATCACTTGACTTCATTTTACACAGAATATTAATATAAAAATATCACCATTTTATAGAGAAATACTTAAAAGATACCCCTTCCAATATTAATTTTATGTATAGTAATGGCAAATTAATGAGAAAATGTAACATAAGTGCCTCAGAATAAATCATTTTATAGGCTATTTAAAAATAATCGACACCGTCAAAATCCGAAATCGCTGGAAAAATAAATTTTAAACACAAGCAAAATAAAAAAAATTTCTTTTAGTAAGTTATCAAAGACACAGCAAACAAAGGAAGCTTATTTACCATGTACTTCTTTGTGTAGATTAAATCACAGGATAGCGATATTCTTACAGCTTCATTAAGAATTACAGATGAAAAAAATGCTGATTACAGAAATATATATATGTGTGTGTGTATGTGTGAGTGCGTACAAAACACAAATTGATTTCTGAAATGAGATCTCTTTACTGATGATAGCTAATTTCCTTCTCTTTTTAACTATTCTTTTGATAGAGTGCTGTGTCGGGGGAGGGGGGGAAGACAATTTCCTTCTACCCTCCTGGGTTCTTGGCTGAGACACTGTCATATTAAAAGACAGATTAACAGGAGAGAAACATTACTTTAATAACATGCACCTCCTGTATGCATGGGGGAAACCCGGAAAAACTGAATAACACCGGGGAATAATAGTCCAAACCCACACCTTAAACACTATTGCCAGATAAAAACTAAAGACGTGTGTATGTCGGGAGGGGGAGGTAGTTATGAGAGGTTATCAGGGAAAGCACAGTAAACAGGAATAAGGCTGTTATGAAAAATTAATTACTTGACTTCTCCATTGGTAGTTTCTAGACAGTTGGAATTGTCCTCCTCTTCCTGTTACAGAGATGGGGACACCCTTACAAACGGAGATCGTCTTTATAAATGTCAATGTCTCCCACACATGGGTAACTGCTATTATTCATTTGTAATGCTTTTTCTTATGTCTGCTGTTTCTTTGAAAACACTCAGCTCAAAACAATCCTTATACTAAAGAAGCACATTTCAGGGTGACATATTATGTTCCCCTCCCGCCATCACTGACTTTTCAGTTACTCTACAGCACTATAACCTTTAATCAAAATAAAGCAAAATAAAAGTATTTTTCAAATAAAGCCGTTAGAAAACATATCTGAAGAAAGTGAAAGAGAAGTCAGAAAAACCGAACACTATTTAGAGAAGGCGATTTTCTTCTTCACCTCTTCCTATGAATCTGGCTATGAACAAAGTTTTTTGTTTTGTATTGTTTTGTTTAAGTATCCTACAGAAAACTACAGGAAGCAGTTCTCACCCCTCTGCCAGTGCCAGCCAAAACCAGCTAACACAGTCTGAAGCCAGTCTAGCTAACCTGAGTCTGCACAATTAGCAGCCAGGTGACCCAAAGCTGACCTCCGGAGCACAGTGGAACCAAGATCTGTGGAACTTAAGTAACAGAGGTGTAGTTGTTTGCCATCCAGAGCCCATTAAAAAGCAAGAAGTCCACTGATAAGAAAGATCTGGTGCCCAGACCAAATGTGAACACAGGCAGGACTGACCAATCAAACTCTGCCAGACTGAAATTACTTTGCTCTCTCCCGCCCTCTTTCTCGTCCCTTGCCTTAGGATGGCTTAGTTCCAAGACTATCCAATCAGACCCCGTGAATTAGAATCAATGAATATGTGTAGCCCCTTCTCACCTTATTCTTTAAATTTGCTTCAAGCCTTATTCGGGGAGACAGATTTAGGTTTCTGCCCCATCTCCTGTTAGGCTGCCTCACGAAACAGACTCTCTCCTTGCTGCATACTCCATGCTTTGTTGACCAGCTTCATAGCACATCAGGCACATGAGCTTGGGTTAGATAACACTCCCTTAATACCCAACTAAATTTGTCCAAATATGAAATTCAAGTTCCATGGGATACAGAAGCAGCATAAGCAAAAGAAATAGGGTATAGGATCATTTTTTTCCAAAATATGGTTCCCAAGAAACTGTTGTTACAAGTTAAAAAAGGAAGGTGGAAATTCTTATCTGAGTCTGACTACATTACAATTATCCCAGTCATTGAAATGCGTATTCTACTGCCCTCACCCTGCTCTTGAATCCAAAATAGGCTACCCATTAAGCATACTTATGGTTACAACCTAGAACAAGGAATTGCTTACCTTTGGTTAAACATCAGAAAGGTATCTGCTTGAGCAATGTTGGAGATTCTTTCTTCCACAGACCAATCTGCAAATAAGAGTGAAAAGATTTTAAGACTTTAAGTCATCAAGCAGATTTTATGAGTTTCCAATTGCCATACCAATGCATTTGTCCCTTTTGACATATATAAATAAAGTTATAGAGAAAACAGATAAGTAAATTGATTCAATCTGTACAACTCAACTAAAATGGAGTCACTTATGTCAGGGGCAAAATGGAAATGAATCACAGATTCATAAAGGAAACTCAACCTAACTTTACAGGAGTTTACAGCTCTTCTCAGAAATCAGCAGAGTACACCAGCCAATCCCCAAATGCCATGTCTGTTCATACCATCTCTAGACTGCCTTGTTCTCCTGACTCAGCTACCCTGATCCAAATAAGAAAGAAGACCACCAAGCAACCAATCAACTAAAAAGCCAGAAAAACCTTCGGTATTTATCCCATAAAATCCCTTAGTTTGTGAGCAACTTGAAACTCATTTCTCTTGTAGCTTTCAGTTTCCTGGCCTGCAAGTCAAAAGTCTTGTGATTATGTCATCTTTCTGCTTTGTTTTATTCAGTATGAAGAGCTTAGTTTTGACAAATCATATTCTATATTTTCAGCAATATATTTTCAGAGTTCTAACTTCTCTGAATAAGGCTGTCAGGGTATCTTCTACATAATGGTGCCTGGTCAAGGGTCCGGGGGCAAGAACTATAATATTGCTTTTGCTTTTCTTGCCAAATGTGTCCTCTATAAAGTGGCCACATCAACCCAGAAGAAAAGACACCTTTTTTTCTTCTTGATATACCCCAGAGGGGTATCTTTTACAATTCTTCAAGGGAAGGTTACTTTTTCCTCTTTAACTTCATATCACTACCATGTGCTAGATGAGTTCAGTTAAAATAAACAAAAGTGTGCATTTCTCTTTAATAAGCAGTATCTAGTTTAGTGTTGGAAACACGTATCTGTTAAAATAGCAAACAGGTGATATGAATAAATTAGTTAATGAAATCTTACTTTTAATCTTGTAAGAGTGAATGAATGAAGGAATAGTGAATAGGAACATCACCATCTAAATATGGCTTCTTATCCTAGCTCTGAACATCTTTGGCAAAATGATTACTAACAGGATGTAAAAAATGTATTCATTATTTCATTAAAATACCTTGTCTTGTTTATATAATTTGTAACTAATTACTTGCAATAGTTCCATAGACTATTTGCATAGAATTTCATAGAATAGATTGTTTCAAGTTTTTGGCTAATACCTTTCCTGACACGAACATATTTTGTATATTTCTTTGAATATATGAGTATTGGACACTGCCAGCTATTAGACATTCCTAAAACTGATGGGTCAGGAAACATATTTTAATGTATTTTAATTATACTGGTAGTTTTCTTTTACAAAGCTTTAACTAGAAATTGTGAATATTTTTAAATGGTCGCCAAATTGTATAATGCTATTTTGACTTGCATTTATTTATGTATGAATTTATGCATCGCTATGTTGTATATAAAGTGTTTATTCCTATCTATGCTTATTAGAGTATGTATATTTTCAAACACATTTGTAAATGACCCACCCTTATCCCCTGGAAATGCTATAAGAAAAAAAAGAAAAGTTGTTGGGACTCAGAGGTTTTTCTTTTTTAGCAACTAGGAACTCCTGGGAGAAAGAAGTGGCTGGTTCTCAGCGTTGCGGGGAAGGTCTGCTAATGCTGGTACGAAACGAGAGGTTATTCGTATCTAGCTGATTTTTAGGCCAGCTTACAAATACAGCAGGGTAAAAACTAATTAAATTAAATGAAAACTATGATGATCTTCTCTAACCAGATCCAGGTGACCTATAGGGAGTCATGACTTCCGGTGGTTTCTGATCCCAGGCCCCACCACCAGCCCCTCACGGAGGCATCTTAACCCACCTACCACTCACTGCCCTGTGTAGCCCCAACTGTCCTCCATGCTACGTGGACCCCGCCACCTGCGCCAAGCTGGCCCAGGAAGCACTGGGTGGGGATGGAGCTGCCCGTGAATGTCCACAGGAGGCCACACGGATCCACAAGAGGCTGGAAAGGGAGAGCCGGCTGCTGCTGAAAAGGCCGGGACCAACTTAGAAATTTCAAGGTGAATGGACTGCTCCAGCTCTCAAATTTACTGCCACTCAACCTGAGGTCACAGACGGGGCTGACAGCGAGCAGGTGGCCTCCGTGCCCAGGCAACAGTTACCTACTAAAGGCCAGAACCCTCAGCCGGCCACTGAGGACTGGTCTGCAGCCCCTGGCTCAGGCTGCGAATGGGTGGGCACTACCACTGAGTGGCCTTAAGCTCTTCTTCCAGACCCTTCCACAGAAAATGGAAGTAAGGGTGATAAAAAATAAAGTTTCTAAATGCCGTGACCAAGATAAAAACAAAACAAAGCAAAACGCCCCTTTACTCTTGCAATGTATGCAATGGAGTCCACCTACTACATTATTAGCCAGCTGGGGTCACCAGTTGCCAACAGACATCTACTTTTCATTGGCCTGTAGTAGTGATATATTTGTCAGATAACGCATAAAGACACTAATTCATTAAAAGTCATAAATGATATTCGACATTTATATAAATATTTTGTTAGCTGCTATTTTAGCTACATTTTATTTTGTTTACTCCACAAATAAAGGAAGAAATATATCTTATTAATATTTTGCGTGTGGTGTTTCATTGTTCTACACAAAAATGAACATCTTTTAAAATATAAAGTAGCTGGAGGTATATCTCATCAATATATAAATTCTAAAAGCTTTATTTTTTTTTTTCATTTTTTCCCACAGTATTCTATATGGAAATTGTAGCAAAAGACATTCTTTTTCTTGTAACTTTTTTCCATCTTTTTAAAAGAAATACTCTCTGAATTACTTGCTTTTTCTTCCCTATTCATAGATTGATGTGCTACCTTTTGAAGCATGTAGTCAGGGCCCTATTTTTCCTTGGGTTTTACATACTGAGCATATATCTTCCGGTAAATTGTACCTTTTGTTCTTTTTTAAATGGCTTTTATGCATTGTTATTCCATTAGTACAAGGCTAGCTATTGCTACGAATGTCCCACAGAGAATATTTCACTGCCTTCCTTGACAATGCTGAAAAATCTTTGCTAAGCATTCAATCTGCCTTCTATCCTGTGCTGTTAATGTCACTTTCTGTGTTTCAGTTCAATTCAGGGTTATTCTTATTCTTTCCATTTCTAATCACTAGCTCTTACATCTTTCAATTATACAGTTTTGAGCAGAGCATTGGTCTGGACTCACACAAGTTTGGTCATTTGGGTTTAAGACTAAACTAGTTTCCAATGCTTGCTGCAACCATTAGCTCATTGTCAGCCCAGATAAAACTGTCAGAATTTTACTGCATAATATTGTAGGGTTTTACTTAGAATGAAATGAATTTTGCTCAGAATAGACCTGTGGAAAACCATGCCATTTCAAAAATTTAATATGATAGAGAAGTATTAAAATAAGTCTGCCTATTAATAAAATCTTTTAAGTATAATGAATATTTATCGCTGCAATAATTTGAAATTTGTGGAAATATGCACTTCAAGGCTTTTAAAATTTCCTAAAATAATACTAAAACATTTAACAGACCTTTCTCAGAACTAATGCAGTTCAAATAAGGATGATCTATAAAAGAAACTTTTCTCATTATTAAATGAAACTCCAATAATACTATGAGTCTTTGATTTATATATTTATTTGAAATTAGCAAATGTGTGATGCTTTTAAAAAGGTGCGTTTTGTAAATACTAGAGCAATGACCAAAAAAAAAAAAAACCAACACAACGAAGTTGTAATTACTAAGCCAATAGTAGCTTAGCAACTGCATACGAAAAAGTATTAAATCCATCCAAATAAAGGTAGAAAATGAGCAAAAACTAGAGCAAAGAAGAAAAGCAACATGAAAAAACAAAGAACATTTGGTATATTTAAACTCAATCGTGGCGATAATGGTATTAGATATAAATAGTTTAAACTCAGGTAGCAACGCAGAAATCGTCATAGCGGGGGAAAATACTAAACTATGTTTTTGTCTACAGAAAAGTCACTTTTTAAATGAATACACTGTTTACATTTAAAAGCATGAAAAAGATACATTACAAAAGCACATTTATAAGACACCTAGAGAAGAACATTAAAATTAGAAATGGTAGAATTTAGAACCAGAAAAATTACCATAGGTAAAGAGGAAAATGTTTTAATGACAGAGGGGACAGTTTATAAGGAGGATAGGATGATCTTAAATATATATGTGTATATGTGTGTGTGTGTGTAGTATAATCTTCATACATTTATTCTACATATATATTAAGTATATAGTACATATATTTATCCTGTGTACATATACACATTCAACATTTATATGATTACTACATAAATATATTATCGAAACCACGAAAGTACAATTTCAAATTAATGGAATTTTACAGATGAAAAAGTCTTTCCCAATCTTCTTAAATTACAGAGAAAAGAAACGGAAGCACCAAAAGTTGAAATTATGGTTTAAAGTTAATAACGGGAGGAAGTCTAAGCCTTGAGTTCCGATTCCAGTTCGAAGGTCTTGCCACCTCATCATCCTGTTTCATCTAAGAGATTCTACTCAGCCATTCCTAGGAATTCTCAACCTTTGTCTGTTGGCTATATTTTAAATGCTATCTCTTTTGCTTGAAGTTTGACCTAACACACATTATTTCACACTAGAGTTACATAGAAAACAATGCATACTATAAAAAACTGTTTATAGGTTGTTATGTTTCACTAAACAAAAATGTGTGAGAATAAAATGCTGGATTTGTGTTTTTAATCATCTGGTTTTTAAAATATAAATGCCTCACTTCACCACTACCACAATTCCTCGCAAGGCTAGAAATGTATAGTTTAGTGGATATCCTGATGATGAAAACATACTTTAGAAATCTTTCATTTAACACATAATTATTGAATGCCTACTACTTGCTAGGACCTTATAAAATGGCATATCAAATAAAATTATCACCACTAAAATATTCAAGTGCATTTTACTCATTAGTTTGTAGAAGTGACACTATATATAGCCTGTTGTTTCCTCTCAGTGACTAGAGAGAACTAAATTTATTATCAAAAACAAATTAAAACGTTTAAAATGCATAAAATTACTGGAGTTTAAATCATTTTCTAAAATATGACCTATAAATTATGATATTTATATACATGCCATTAAAATATCAAAACTTTCACACATATAATACTATTATAAAATATAGACAACTTCTAGAAAAACTCATGCAAATTTTTTCAGTGCTTTTTTTTAACATGGACATATTTTATACTTATTTTACATAAAAGTAAATATAAGAATAGAAAGAATGACATAAAAACATTAATATTCTTTTTAGCCCCATAGAGGCTAAGTGAAAAATAAGACCATTGAAAATATCAATAATTTTCATAGTATCATTTATTATAATCTCTAATGTCCTAATTCTTTTCTCTATAAACCTGATATGTTTGTTAATGTAGCATTTTCCCTTATAACCAAAGAACACATATGTTTAAATCTCATCCAGTATCATTTACTATTTCCTAACAGAATATGATCGGGATTCTAAACGTTTATTATATCACTTTGCATCTGTATAAATTAAACACTTAATTCAGGGGACCCTGAATATTTCTTCACAAACTCTGACTTGACTGTTTTAAATGACTTTTAATCTAAGTCTCCTAAATTGTAATAAAAATTAGGCTGATTCACTGTCCCTCTGAGACTATGATATAAAAGCCCATCCATCACGGTGTATCTAATTAAGAAACTAAGTTAAGAGGTGTTTGAACAAGATATGTGAAAAATCTCAGGGGACCACACAATTGAATTGGTATTTCAGACATATCAAATTAGTTAATGATTTGGGAATCTTTATTCTGCAAGAGTATGTAAATTAAAAAAGAATAATGAAATTCATTAGAGCTTGGTATCAGGGAAGAAGGCGGACCTCATGCACCACGGCATGTAATTATGAGTACCTGCCTCATTCAGATACGGCAGGAGACAGGGAACAAAAAAGCCATTGGAACAGATTAATTTTCGTATTGGATTTGGATAATCACAATTATTTTTCTTTACATGTTTAGGGTATCTTTCCCATAATTGACAAATCCATATTTGTTAACCAGGTTTGTTCTCCATTTTTGCTTCACCATATGAACTTGTAAGATAAATGTCTCACCATTCAAAATGACAATAGATATTGAATTTTCTCTTCAAATTTAACAAAGTAGTTTATTTATTCCGTCAGCCTATTTTGATGCTGAAAGAAGCAGAAGGATAAAACTATACTGCTTTATCCAAAAGCATAGAGTGAATGGAATATTAAATCTCACCCAATAAATAAATGGACTGGGATGCGTATTCAAAATATAAACATCTTTTCTCATGTTCCAAAGCAGAATGCTCATGGTTCTTTTAAAGCATATAAAATAAAAATGCAACTAATAATATTATTATTTTATTAAATAAAGTAAAAATGATTTCTTCTATTTTGTATGAATTCTGGTTTGTCCATCAAAAACATTCATTTTTATATGTGTCATTTTAAAAAAAAACTTAAACTCTGATAAAATACAAAAAGTGTTGTAAAAATTTGGATGCTGGTAGAATATACTTGTATTATAAAAATAACACACTTTTCCTAGACTTTATTATAAGAAGACTGTATAGATATATATTTAATATAAATATATATTTTATTTAAATTTTCTAGTTCTTAATGTTTGGTAAAAATTACAACGAACATATTTACACTTCCTAAAGAACTCCCAGCATAATTCTAATAAGGTTTCTTCATCCTCCTTGTGGATATCATGGTTATCATCAAGTTCCACTTCATCTAATCTCATCTTGACCCCACCCCAGGGTTCTTGGTGACTGAGACAGTCAATGTAAGACCATTCCTTTGGTCAGAGGGATTATGCCCAAAAAGACTCCCACTTTAAGTCAACGAGCCCTTGGGATTCTGCCGCACACAGCTGCTTCATCCGTGTCCATGCAGCATAAGTTGGCACAGTGACAGCAAAGCTTCGGACAAAAACCCTAATGCTCAGAAAAAACTTCCTTTCCTTTCTGAAGTGAGCAAGAAACCTGGTCATCATGATTTCTGATCCCAAGAGCAAACCAAAGGAATAAGCCAGCCAGAGAGGACAACAGATCGAAAGTATCCCCATCAACCTCACTGAGCCTTGCCTGAAACTCGATTCAGCTAAGGGTACTTGAACTACATGGGCCAAAAATAAATATTTATTGTTGAAAGCAATTTTACTTTTGTTTTCTGTTTCATATAATCATCAGCATGACCATTGAAAGATCATAAATTTAATTATATAGCAAGGTTCTTAAATCATGCATTCGGTTATATTGAGCTATGGTTCAGATCATGTATTCTGTCTTTAAAATTGCATAGGATTTTTTTTTTCACTATAACACAAGAAATCAGTAATATAAACATGACCAGATCCTGCCACACTGACATTGTCATCTGAATTCTGCCTTATTTAAAAGGCATAAATATCATTGTGGTTTTCAACTTGAGCGTGGTTGCTTTTTACAGGAAAAATTCTATATTATTTACAAAATAACATTATAATCTATTTGGAGGGCCTTCCATAAAGGGAAGGCTGTTAATTGTAACAACAATAATTAATTTGGGGGAGTTTATTTACATACTTATCTCTCTATATTACTAATATGAATATACTTTTATAAACTTGCAAAGTCAATCGATTTTTATTTCCTTGAAAAATAAAATTTCTTTGCAGCGATAGTTTCCTGATATAACTCAATGATGTTATAGTTGACTTTACTGAGTCAAAATTCATGTCACACATAAAGCATAGTGAAGGTGTATTTTTTTCAATGGAATGGCATTGACAAGTGCCCATGCCTTAAATGGTTTCTGAAGTGTAGCATGCAAAAAGTGAATGAATGAATGAATGAATGAATGAATTATAGTGAATCTATCACAGTCATGTTAAAATGTTCTTACAAAACATGTTTGCATTTCTGAATGACTTCTGAGTTGTCACTCCAAGCTCTTAGATCAAAATTTACTAAAACATAATGATGTCCAAAGAACTTACGCTATTTTGAATCTGATTAACTTACAAAGAAATCACATTAATAAAATGAGCAAACAGTGTCACGATTTTGAAAGGCAAGGCTAAATAAACGTCCGTGATGGATCAACAGTGTCATGGACTGCTCTACCGGAGAGAACACGGATGGACTGTAGCCACCTCTAACTCTGCATGGGCCCAGCTTCAAAGTAAAGCGGGGCTGGCGTGAGTCGTGGGCTCTTAAAACCCCAACCTGTGATTTCTCTTTATTTACCTATTTCATGGTAAATTTGCTATGCTGTATGCTATATAGATACAGTAAAACATATCTTTAATATCAATCTTGTATCAATGGGAATTTCACAGACTTGTCGAATCAAACTAGGTTTTAATTCAGAAATAAATGATGCTCCTGATGAATAAACCAGGTAAGCACAAAACTTAAAACTAAAATTTTTGCATAGATTAATTATATTCCAGGTAGTATTCGCCCGAGATATGGTTATCAAAATGAGAAGGGGCTAATATAGAACACTATCCACTCATTTTTAATTTCTTCAAAGATGTGGTATAGGGACTGAAATTAAATTCTGCTGTGATATCTGGGAAAATCAGAAAGGTTTCAAATGGCATATGACCGGTTCCCCTCCCCACTTTGCCTCCTTAAATAGATCCCGTACCCAAACGCCCCTCATCATGAGAACCAGACACGGATTCTGCTTATCCTTGAGTAGTGGGTGTAAGTGCTCTGCCAGCCCACAGAATTATTCAAACAAGCCTGTGGCAACCAAGCGTCACTCTACCCTTTTGTTGCAGTAAAGCCTGCCTCCCGTAGCCTTTGTTTCTTAACTCTGTTCCTGATTCAAACATCCATGTGGCATGCAGTTCCCTCCGCTCCCAGGCTATGAGTATACGGGACTAGAAAACTGTTGTCTAGCTCATCTGTCTGATCTCATGTGCTGTATGCTCATCCACCGTGGGCTATTTGGGGGAGGATCCCTCCCTCACCCATAGGGGTGAATGGTAGGCATTGGAACAAAAAAATCCAGGATCTTAAAATATGACCTGTCATCCAAACCATGAGGCTGCTTGCAAATGCTTTAATAAGCATCACCACGGCACTGTCCATGCTTCTTAGTTTACTGTCTGTGCAAATTGCAAGTGAGAACTGTCCAGTTCTCACGCCTTCACGTCTTCTCACCACAGTCATACTCAGGACAGTGCTAGTTTAGAGAGCCCGATGCTCCGATTATAGACTTGGATGGAAAGCTGAGCCATTCAAGATTTAGGACAAGTATATAGTCTTATTCTGATTGGGCTGATTATCATGTACTTTAGGTTCAGTGAAATGTATGCTTTTGTGTATTGTGTACGATAGCGGACGGATGGTCTGCCACCAGCAGACACCTGCTGCATTGCTCATGTTACCCTGAAAACACTAGAGTATGTGTTTATCCTTCAAAGATATTATTTTCTTTGTATTTCTCTGAACAGGTGACTTTTCTCAAGGAGGGCAATAGCACCCTGAGATGAGGTAATGTGATAAAGCTTTGTAAGAAGAATCTCTGTATAGGATAAGGTTCACAAACTAATGCTATCAGAGATTATATTACACTATCTCTTGTGTATGTTCAGTGCGATTTTCAGAAAAGATCATTTCAGAGTGGTAAAGAATAAATCGCTGTATTCTCCCTCCAAAATCCTTTTCAAAATAGATTTGACAGATGAGTGATTGCATCTCTAATGGAGACTGTGATAGAATGTGTGGGATTAAAAACTCAGCAGCTTCATCTACAACACGGAGCCCCTCCCCACCAAATCAAACCCAGATAACTAATCAACTTAACTCTGCCCTCAATACAGACAGGTTAAGATCTGTGCCTTCCACAGTCTTTGTTATTTGGGTTTCAAAACCCTGTAGAGTTTTTTTCTCCTGTAAAGATCTTATCAACTTATTTAAGAACTTTGAACCTAAAATTAGCAACATCTGAATGTAGGAAGGTATACCTGTAGAAATAAAACTTTCAGATCCTCTTTAAACTTCCAAGAGCTGCTAGAGGACAATGTGTGAGGGATGGCATTTGTCTAGTTATTGTTTAATTTAGATTTTAGGGTTTAGAACCTCAAGGGAGAAAACTAAAGAGAGAAATGATAAAACACCAAATACTAGTGCTGTGTTCTATTTAAAATTTGCACAGGCGTGAGCCTGTTTCCTCATTTTACATTATAGAATTATTTGTATTCAAAACAACAGGAAGCATGTATCCTGCACTGGTAAAGAAGACATACCATAAACCAATTATCTTTTGAAAAAGATGACTCCAAGATTCCATTCTCTAACTAAAATTTTATCCTTCCGCTAATTAGTTACCTTACTAAGAAATAAAAGTAACAAATCGAATTTAGCTAAAGAAACAGATGTACAGCAGAACTACAAAATATATATATATATATAGTAGTTCTGCTGTACATCTGTTTCTTTAGCCGGGATCTTTGTGCAGAGTTCAGGTATTTCTTTGTGTTTATTTTGCTATTCTGAGCTATAACTCTTTCTGACCATTGCTTTTAGCTGCTCCCTCCCCCACTGCCCCCACCATCAACATAGACTTCTACACAAGGTTTCTTCTGAGATTGCAATTGAGGGAACACACACGTTACCCCCGATGTTGTCTTTCATGTGGGTATTAACCAAATATAGAATGTCAGCCCTCTCATTCCTAGCTCCACAAAAAAAGGCATCTTTTCTTCCGTCACAGCAGCATTTGAACAAAGTGCATGCTTTGGAATGACATGAAACATTTACTTATTTGTTTGTTTATAAATGATAGGTGCCCAAGCACAAACCCAGACCTGCCAGATCACTACCTTGGATGGAGCGGGGCTCAGCATGTGTATTTTTCGACAACCTTTGGTTAAGAAATCATGCTCTAGAGAGCGGAGATAAGTATATGCTCTTCTTGGCAGCTGGAGTGTCCTGCTGTTGTCTCTGTCGCTACCTGCTCTGCTGCCTGAGTTCCTCTTTTAATAACAGGTGTGGCAGGCTCCCTGCTGGCAATAGCAGAGACCAATGCCAGCATCCTGGAGCTGGGGTCTTTATCAAAGCTATTGCTCTTTCCCCACTACCATTTCTGGTGTGAGGCCAAAGAAGAAATCCTTTTTAAGGGTGGGGTAATTTTCAAAACCAAAATATATGAAATTCTCAGTCCTAATTTAGAGTCTGAAATCACAGTAAATAAAACTTCATATCACGCTTATTAATAGCTCGCTTGTCTGTGCGCCCTGCTGATATTAGCATCATGCATTGGGTCTACTCGAAGAAACAGGAAAGAAGAAACATTTCCAGCAACTGTAATGAACAGTGAATGCTGAAGCCAAGAGTCATGACAACAGTGCAGGTCTGGGGTGAGAAATGGAGCAAAAGCAAAGGTGACTCCAAACCAAAATGAGTAAACACAAAAGGAGTGAATTTAATAGTCACAGCTAGCTGTTGTCATTGACCATTGTCAGTCATGATCACCTCTTGAGTAGTGTTTCCATAATTGAGTCCTGTCTCTCACAGAGAAAAACCAGAATTTGAATTCTCAGACGCCTCACCGAACAAAAGGCGGATAGGTGACCTGTACTCTGCCCATCAGATGCACACAAATCCGGTTCGTGGCAGATGACGGGTGACGGGATCTTTGTGCAGCAATACCAGCAGTACTAGTATAGCTGGTAATGAGGGATTGGAAGGACATCAGGAGTTGTGTGATTGATTAGCTCATTGAGGCAGAAGTGGCATTGTTGCTGGGAAGTGGTTGCGTAAAGGTAAACATCTTCGATTTTATGCTCGATGATGGAAGGGCATCACCAGCAGTTTTCTGGCAGTACTTGAGGACATGTTTCCGGAGAAGGAGAATCAAGATTATGCTTGTATAGTTTCTATATGTCAAGCTCTTCCTAAGTCTTTAACAAATCCTATTTTGCAGGGAGAGGGGAAGGATAGATAAAACGCAAGGGGGTTTTAGGCCAGGGAAAGTATTCTATACAGGACTGTCATGGTGGACATTATGCACCTGACGAAAACCCATCCTGTACAACACAGAGACTGAATGCTGAGGCTAACTACGGACTTGGGTTAATAAGAATGTATTAACGGTGCTTCATCAATGGTAACAAATGTGCAACACTAATGTATGCAAAGGAGGTATATGGGAATTCTGTACTTCCTGCCTACTTTTTTCTATAAGCTATTGGAAAAGATGGAGTCTATTAATTATAAAAAAAAAAAAAAGAACCATCAAGCATGAAAAGATAGGGAGAAACTTAAGTGTGCACCACTAAATAAGAGAAGGCCGTCTAAAGTCTACATAGTATACGATTCCGATGATATGACTTTCAAGAACACTCAAAACTATGGCGATTCTAAAAATATCAGTGGTTGACTGTGCTTTGGGGCGGAGGCGGGGGATGAACAGGTGAAGCATAAGGGATTTTAGGCCTGTGAAACTGTTCTCGGTGGGACTATCACGGTGAAATATGACACTATGCATTTGTCAAGCACACAGAAATTTA
Organism: Pteropus vampyrus; assembly: GCF_000151845.1. NCBI lineage: Eukaryota > Metazoa > Chordata > Mammalia > Chiroptera > Pteropodidae > Pteropus > Pteropus vampyrus. The sequence goes on from NW_011888841.1 coordinate 6,472,262, forward strand.
TAGCACGAAGAGCAAAACTTAATGTATGCAGATTTAAGAGTCATTTAGTAGTTCGGGGAATCCCAGTAAAGAATATAGACTCTGACAAGAGAATTTAACTGTGTTACAAATGTATGAAGCAGCCTCACTGAAGGAGGCAGGAGAAAGGTGCTAACCCCAGTGATCTTGGAAATGAATGGAGCCTGTAAGTGAAAAGCAAAAGAGCTGAACATAAGCGCTTTCTTCTAGTTGATAAAGTGTCCCAAGGGCATATAGGTTAACAGTTTTGATCCTGCTCTGTATGTGTGCTGGAACCGAAAAATTAAATAAGTTGGTGACAGATCAGGGGAACCAGAGTTCTTACTTTTGGGGTGGGACTTTACAGATAAGCACGGAGAGGAAGTAGAATGATGCATGTGGTCATGGGTCAAAATTGGGGACATCAATATAAACTCATGTTTAATTTAATAC
>NW_011888841.1:6472761-6474891 GCF_000151845.1 Pteropus vampyrus
TCTATTAATTATAAAAAAAAAAAAAAGAACCATCAAGCATGAAAAGATAGGGAGAAACTTAAGTGTGCACCACTAAATAAAAGAAGGCCGTCTAAAGTCTACATAGTATACGATTCCGATGATATGACTTTCAAGAACACTCAAAACTATGGCGATTCTAAAAATATCAGTGGTTGACTGTGCTTTGGGGCGGAGGCGGGGGATGAACAGGTGAAGCATAAGGGATTTTAGGCCTGTGAAACTGTTCTCGGTGGGACTATCACGGTGAAATATGACACTATGCATTTGTCAAGCACACAGAAATTTATAGCACGAAGAGCAAAACTTAATGTATGCAGATTTAAGAGTCATTTAGTAGTTCGGGGAATCCCAGTAAAGAATATAGACTCTGACAAGAGAATTTAACTGTGTTACAAATGTATGAAGCAGCCTCACTGAAGGAGGCAGGAGAAAGGTGCTAACCCCAGTGATCTTGGAAATGAATGGAGCCTGTAAGTGAAAAGCAAAAGAGCTGAACATAAGCGCTTTCTTCTAGTTGATAAAGTGTCCCAAGGGCATATAGGTTAACAGTTTTGATCCTGCTCTGTATGTGTGCTGGAACCGAAAAATTAAATAAGTTGGTGACAGATCAGGGGAACCAGAGTTCTTACTTTTGGGGTGGGACTTTACAGATAAGCACGGAGAGGAAGTAGAATGATGCATGTGGTCATGGGTCAAAATTGGGGACATCAATATAAACTCATGTTTAATTTAATACAGATACAGATGGTTAGGTTTAGATGTTTATAGATATGTGTATACACACAGGTTAGTACACACATATATTTCCTTGCTCAGGTAGCAGAGAGGGCCTAAAAGAATCAATTCCCAGTAGCAATGATCAGACCTAGAATGAAAGTTGGGCAAACAGGGTTTTCACAAGACACTCGCTACTCTTTTAGTTTGTACTACGGTTTCAACATTTATTCAAGTAAGGTCTATGAAATGCCCATTAAATCTGAGGCTTTTTATATAAATACATTTATATCAAAGGAGAAGTTCTGAATGACAAATCAAGATACCAAAAGAATCCTATACATCCAGAATAATAATATAAATCCCATTGAGGTAACAAGGCTCAAACATTTTATGTGCCAAGCACCGTGTCACTCACACTGAAGAATGAAGATGAAACACAGAAATCCTACTTTCATCGAACTGAAAAAAAGTAGAACAAGAAGAATGTGCACATCTAAAATTAATGCAATAAAGAAAGTGGTAAATTAAATGACTTAAAGTGAAATACAGTAAAGGAAAGCTACGGGAGAACAATATAAATATAAAGTGCCTTCAGAAAATAATTCCAGGAAGTCTCCCCTGATGGTAATGTCTGATCTGGCATTCGATCTAGCAGTTAAGAATCAGTAATATATCAAGCCTGATGATTTATTTTCCATCTTGAATGTTATTACATTATTATTTTAATTTTCTTACACATTGTTTTGAAAAAAGCTTCTTTGTCAGAACAAATTTCATGCATCAAGGTGTTTTGTTTTTGATCTGAGATGATTCATTGCCTAACAGTTACGGATTTATGTAACAAACCACCCCAAAGTCAGTGACTTTAAAAAAATACCTTTCATTTCCATGATTCTGTTCATTGACCATGTGCTTCTTCTGATCTGATCCAGCCTGGGGGATGGGCTGAGCTGTCTCAAGTGTTTATAGTCAACTGGTTAGTGGCTGGTGGCAGAATGATATAGGATGGCCTCACTCTGTCCAGTGACTGGCAAGCTATCCATCAGGGCATCTGGGTTCTCTTCCTTCTAGTCTCTTATCCACACCTGCATGCTAGTTTGGCCTTTTTCACATGGTAGCAAGCAAAGGAGGAAAGTGGCTTTGTTGCACAAATACTTTTTATGCCTCTGATTGCACCACATCTGTTAATGTTTCATTGGCCAAAACAAGTCACATGGACAGGCTAGAATTTTAAAGGGTGGAGAAATAGACCTCACTTCTAGATGGGAAAAGCTGTCACATTACAAAGGACATTGAGTATCGGGATGAGAAGAATTTGTGCATTTCCGCAATATTATCACATATGATTTCTTGTAAAAATTGAATAGAATATTGAAAACTTGTATGTTTTCT
>NW_011888841.1:6474941-6495247 GCF_000151845.1 Pteropus vampyrus
ATAAATATAAAGTGCCTTCAGAAAATAATTCCAGGAAGTCTCCCCTGATGGTAATGTCTGATCTGGCATTCGATCTAGCAGTTAAGAATCAGTAATATATCAAGCCTGATGATTTATTTTCCATCTTGAATGTTATTACATTATTATTTTAATTTTCTTACACATTGTTTTGAAAAAAGCTTCTTTGTCAGAACAAATTTCATGCATCAAGGTGTTTTGCTTTTGATCTGAGATGATTCATTGCCTAACAGTTACGGATTTATGTAACAAACCACCCCAAAGTCAGTGACTTTAAAAAAATACCTTTCATTTCCATGATTCTGTTCATTGACCATGTGCTTCTTCTGATCTGATCCAGCCTGGGGGATGGGCTGAGCTGTCTCAAGTGTTTATAGTCAACTGGTTAGTGGCTGGTGGCAGAATGATATAGGATGGCCTCACTCTGTCCAGTGACTGGCAAGCTATCCATCAGGGCATCTGGGTTCTCTTCCTTCTAGTCTCTTATCCACACCTGCATGCTAGTTTGGCCTTTTTCACATGGTAGCAAGCAAAGGAGGAAAGTGGCTTTGTTGCACAAATACTTTTTATGCCTCTGATTGCATCACATCTGTTAATGTTTCATTGGCCAAAACAAGTCACATGGACAGGCTAGAATTTTAAAGGGTGGAGAAATAGACCTCACTTCTAGATGGGAAAAGCTGTCACATTACAAAGGACATTGAGTATCGGGATGAGAAGAATTTGTGCATTTCCGCAATATTATCACATATGATTTCTTGTAAAAATTGAATAGAATATTGAAAACTTGTATGTTTTCTGTTCTAACATTTATTCTTGAAGAAATAACAAAAAACTTGAAACTCTGAGAGGTATGTTGAAAAAAATATGCCAAATCTTTTCTACATAATAAATGGGATAACATGCTATGTTTGTTAAAAATACCTGAAAATGACTAAATTAGCCTAGGGTCTTAATTTTATATATATAAACATATAAAAACATTGACATTAGAGACAGACATACTGATTAATATATTAACAATACATTCAGTCACTTAAATTGTGTTGATCCAGCTCTATATGTCTACTGGTAACCAAGTCAAGGAACCAAGTCAATGTGACTCATGTGTCAGTTCTGGAAAGTCCTTTGCTCACTGCATTTTGCCTTAATTTCGCACCAGAATCTTGGCTGTGATCATCAGGTCTAAGCGTCAGCATTTAACAGTTCACCTGGAGGGTTCTTTAACTTAACACTTGAGGCAAGTAGCAGACAGATTTGTTGAAGGTGATATTCTATTAAATATTTTTAGTTCATAATACAGCTATGTATGACAAAACCCGATATGCAATATACCCAGACAGTCATCCCTAATTCTTCCTTCCTGTCGAAGTTTGGCTGTGGAATTATATCTCCCGGGCAGCCTGAATTCACTTGCTAGTGCCCCTCGTTGCTCCAAACTCAAACAGCTGCTCTGTATTTATCTGCAGAATTATTCTTAATTATCCTTTGTGTGTATATGTATATGTATGTGTATGTGTGTGTGTGTGTGCGTGTGTGTGTTTGTATGTCTTTGCAGTCTTTTCAAGTATGTTCTGGAAGAACCTAGTGTTGGTTATATGCAGGATATGAGAGTTTATTTCCTTCCATCATGAGCTGTCAAAAATTGCTGGTGGCCTTCACGTGTTATACTATGTATCTAAGTCTCTATAAACTGGTTCACACTCTTCATAGTAAAGACATGTATAAAGATTTCTTCATTTTTAAATTGTACATATGTTCTACTGTAAACTCAGAATGTGGTCCAATAATTATATCTATAAATTATTTTTTCTTATAATCTTCTTGATTATTTTGTATATTTTCACTTTTTGTTTGGTACCATTATTGTCACACTCCAATGAAGGACTTGCATTTGCTACAGGGTGCCATTTTTAGTTGTTTCCTAGAACTTGAAACTCTTTTCTTTGTTGTTTCTTTCCATGAATCTTTTTAAGCCATGCATTAATTTTTTAATATTCATTTAATTAGAACCAGCCTGATATATTTGGAAAATTGATTACAGTATTTAAATCTTTGTAGGAATATCAACTCCTGCTTGGAATTTGAGTTAAAATTAGAAATAGAATCAATTATTAGCGATATTATTTTTTAAGCACCTATTATATACGTCACATATTTTACCATATTCAAATCTAAGCTCAACTGTATGTAGAAAAAAATGGTCATAGTTCTACAAATGAAGAAATAGAACTTGCAAATAGATCATTAACTTTGTCTAAGTACACAAGCTAGTAATGTAGCGGAGGTGAGATTCAAATCTGGATGGCTCAAGAAAATCACTGTTCTTCGTTCATTATCACTATATTGTAAAGCATGTTCTTCAGCCCCATATTCTGTACATTATGCTGACAATGATGGGTGTAATGTATTTAAGTATCTTTCAGCAGTATTACGTTAGACATCTTAATTCCCAGACATATTTAGAAAACTGTGAGACATCTGGGGCTACAGAAAAAAAAAAATCATAGCAGCCCTTAAGAAGCTGAGCGCTAAAGGAGGAGTCAGACAAATAAATATGTACAATAAATGTAATATGAGAAACATTATAAGGAGATAAGTCTTAGATAAAACAGAAGCACTCAAGATTGGTATTTAATCCAACTAAGAGTTATAAAATAGTTCAGTGAATATGGGCCACAAAGCATTCCACACAGATGGAAGAACATGAGTTAGAATGAAGGCTAACAGTACACCTCACAGAACTGATTGACTTCAAATGTTTCTGTAAGATTCTAACAGGGGGGTCAAGGTGAAGACAGGCAAACGATAAGTTTGCAGAATAGACGCCAGTTCATAAAAGGCCTTCTATATCATACGAAGGACATCAGAGCTTATCTTGAATAGTTCTGAAAGTTACTGAAGAATTGTTATGTAGGAAGTTACTTTATCAGATTATTTCTTTTGGAAAGTTCACGGTGTATAGTAATGTGAAGATTGTATCAGATGTTCTAATGCAGCAGCATGATGTCTGAACACTAGGAAAAGTGTGATAAATCAAGGAGATATATTTTTTTAAATCAACCCTAGATATTTTTAAAAGCAAGGATGTAGAGCCAGAGACTATGAAGGGAAGAGTAGAACTCGATTAGATTTTAAGTCTATTATGAGATATGTTACATTTGAAGCATCTAAGAGATATTCAGATATGGAAAAATATTTGACTGACTAAATAAATGATTGTAATGCTTAGTAGGCAATCAAAGATATGTGCCAGGATTTCACAGAATGTTCTGACTTTCAAAAAAAAAATGTTTTCAATCGTTATTAACCTATTAGTGCCATTTCAATTAATTGGAGCAGGGGGAATTATCGAGAAAGGTTATTAAGTGCTTACTATGTGCTATGCACTATATAAACTGCTTTATATGTCCTCATTTAATTCTTATGGCAACCCCCATAATTTCACAGATAGCAAAACAGAATGACGAGGCCAATACATATGTGGACAAAAGTCACTGAGTTAGTGCTTTGCCTCTTTTCACACCTGAGTAAATTTAGCTTTCTAGATATAATAAATATCAATACTATCATGGATAATTTGACCTGGGCTTAGGTTTTGGGGGGGCTTAGAACTTTCTGATAAAAAAATGAATGTATAGGAATTATGAAACTAGAAAAATATTTGGATCTGGAAGTTCCCGTTAATGAGCAGTGTGCCATTTTTATTTGTTTTCTGTATTTTATTAATAATAAGATTTTGCTCACAAATCCTACGTGTATACAGTGCATTGGTTATTTAACTCTCCTGATGTTCGGTTCACCAAAAAGGTATAATTACAGAATTAATAGGAAAGAGGATGATGAAGCAAGGAACAAAGATCGATGCCAGGAACCAACTTAACAGCAGATGCCACAACTGAGGTGTATAAAGTTAATGGTAAGAGCAACAGAACAGTAGACTTTATGGTCCACAGAGATGTTTGCTCTCAAAATAGACTTATCCCACGATTACAGAGAAGAGGATGCTTCAGCCCCATGGTCCTCAGCCCAGGGGATGCTGCCCCACAGGGAACATCCTTCAAGGTCTGAAGGTATTTCTGATTGTCGTTACTGGAGAGGGGTCTCGCTGACCTACTGTGCAGAATCCGTAGATGTGGCCAAACATCCTACAGTGGACAGCACAGCTCCCCCCAACAAATAACTGTCCCATCCAAAATGACAAAAGTTCTGCTGCTGAGAAAACCTACTGTAGCCCAGGGGTTCCATCTGACCATCTGACAGCAATTTGAGTAAATGGTGAGTCCAAAATAAATAACTGACTGTCATCAAAACTTTTGAGCCAGAATATAGATGCCTTTGGAAGTTTCTCTTAATTCTTTGTGAGAAATAGCAAAATTAAAACAAAGAAGAAAAAGAAAAAAAGAGAGAGAAAAAAAGGATCACTAGCAATCAACAGAAACTAAACCACCGAATAATACATGAGCAGTGAAAATACTTTCTACCTACAACAAAAATTACTTCATTATTTTGTTAAAACAGAATTTTTAACTGAAGTTTAGAAAATAAGTTTGAAGAAGATGAAGTCAGGAATTACTCATATTTTCTTTTATTAAAAAAAATAATAAAGTGATCACAAAGGACTGAAATTCAATAAGAAGAACAGCATGCATATGAGAAATCACTGCAATAAACTTACTTGTAAATCAATAAAGTAATTATATTCAGAAAGTTTCATTCTTGTTTTTCTTCCAGAGTCTAGCTATTCATTTCCAGTTGGGAATTCCAATTTTCTCCCCATTCCCTTAACAAAAAAGGAAACAAAAATTGCGCAGGAGACCACTATTTATTTGTATAAATGGTGGGTTTCTCTGCAGTCTGCAAATAATGAGGAAATGAGCAGAAGGATGCCTTTTTTCTTTTGTACCTAGTAATTGGATTATTATAAGTAGTTGTGAACAGCTGTTCCTGAGTTGGAAGCTTCAGGCTGAGGGAATGATTGCTGCTTAAAAAGGAGGCTCACAGTGAAGTACAAGTACACATGGCTCTTCAAGACCATTTGCAGTATAACAATGAAACAGTCTAAGTGCCAAAATGGGAAGTAGGGGGTAGAAGAACTATAGTTAGACAACGGAACTGTATTGCTTCTTTCTTATCTTTAATCCCCTTTATTAAAAGAAAAACTGCAGAGATTAGAATCCCCTAAATATACTTTGCACATTAAAAAGACTGAACTATGAGTATATTAAGATATTGTTTTCTTATCCGTCTGCCATCTATCTGTCCATCCGTCCGTCCGTCCATCCATCCATCCATCCATCCACATACCTAGTTTTGTTTTTAACCACACAAATGAGAAACTGTAATTACTTCCAGAGTCATTTCTCTCCTGAACTCTGCCAAATAGAGAACATATGATTCAAACATGCCTGTGCTTTTTACTTGTCGTACATTACGAGGAATAAAGAGAAGTTACGTAACAAGAGAAACAGAGACGTTGCTTTTGTTTGTTGCTGTGGGAAAAAGAATCTGAAAGTGACTTATGTAAGAAAAAAAATCAAAATCATCTTCTTTTCAAGTGATCCATATGTTTTTAAGTTAAACTTATTTCTACTTTCTAAAATAGTGATAACTAAGAATTAAGCACTTCCTTCATGATTAAGATCACAAAGTATTTGACATAATCTATACCATTTTTTTTGGTTGGATTTTTGAATCTTCAAAGTCAAATTACCCGCTACTTAATTGCTATTGAGATAGGGTTGACTCCTAATAATGCAGTTGAAATCTATCTGTTCATTGTTTTGAAGAATGAAAAACAGAATGGGAAGCCAGAGAAACATGTTTTATTTGCTCGGAATGGGAGCTTAAATTCATATTTATGTTCATAAAAAAAGGATGTTTTGAATGAGAAGCCAAGGGACTTTGTTTTAAGAAAGAAGCATTCATGGAATAGCTTGGCTTTTGTTGCTACATTTTGGGGAGACCTAGATATTTGTCTTAGTAGACCTCCTTGTACCTTTCAAATGCGGAGCTATGTTCTAGAGTCTTGAGAAAAACGGGTCACCTTTGACAAATTACCTATTGCTGTAAAACATCCCTTGGTCAACTATAATCATATTTCTCTCCTCCAAGATAATTAAAACCCTAAAATACAGATTAAAACTTAAAGAGGCTAAAATAAATGCCTATAAGTCTCTTACGTTCAAGTTGATTAGGTTAGTTTATGATATGGAAAAAAAAAATGAGCAGCTTTGTTTAGTTCAGTGAGAAGACGGTTTTGTCAAGAGACCAGCGCTCCTGCTTCAGCATTGCTTTTCTGCATAATTGTCCTTGTTACTTCTGCTTCTCACTTTTCCCAGTGGTGAAAATGGGGTAACACTTGCCCCTTTGTTCTCAAGCCAATCCTAACAGTGATCTTGGGGCCATGCATATTTAGCTATTAAACCACTGGGAGACAGAAAAGAAAGTATGGAAAAACATGTGCATTTGAGGGATTTATTTTAGAAAACATAATAAACACCAGAGCTTCAATTTCTTTTTCTCCATGGAACTCTCCTTTCTCCTCATTCCAAATTTCTCTCTGTCCAGTTCCTTAGAGCTCGTGTTGAAAAGTCTAATTCAGTTATTTTTAGTAGGATCACTTTCTATGAATCAAACCGAAAGTAAAATTTATAATGACTATACAGAATCGCAGACTTATTTCAAATACAAATAAAAATATTATGTCGAAAGTTCTTACCTAAGTTTTACTCATATCATTAAAGCAGAGCCCTTCACACACCTAAGATCTAAATTGCCTTGTAATTCAAATACGTTACCATTTATTTAGGCATCTAGACAATCACACATAATTCCTGATTCTATAGAGTTAAAAAGAGCAGTTGTAAGTACAATATCTTAACTTCATGATCTGCATCTAATATTCTGATTAAAATATCTGGTCATCTTTAGCTCATCCTGTTTTGTTGTTGTTGTTTATAAGTAAAATAGTAACAAATCAGGTTTTGCCAAGGACATATACTGCCTCAAGAATTAGCTACCGAGTCCAAGAGTTGGTTTATAAACTATCTGTAGAATTTCCATTTCCAGAGATACATTACACAAACCTCCAAGGTTACGCGCTCTCCAAGGCACATTAGTAAACATCTACAAGGTTTCCATTTTCCTGACAGAAACAATTACAAACGCCATGCAAGAATAATTTCACATAGAGACGTGAGGCAGCGATCAGAATTCTCTTAGGTAACAGTTGCAAATGTCTATGCTAATATTATTTAGCTTTTCACTTTTAACTTTAAAAAAAAAAATCAGGTTACTGAATTCAGCGCGTTTCTTTTGTTGTCAGTGTAGTTCTAAAAAAGAGAAGACACATTAGAAAAAGGTGGAAACCAGCTTATGTTCACTTCAAAACTATATGTTTTAAAACAAAATACTGCAGTATGTTTTCACCAGGGAACTCTTGTATTCCCTGTTTCATTTCAGTAATGAGGAAAAGCGCTGCCATCTGGCCATTTCAAATGCATGAAGTTTGTGCTTCTATATATAAATGACAGCATATGGGTAGGAAGCCTTGCAAGTGAGTACATATTCCTAGAAATTTCCTCACAAATTGTGTGCTATCTGCCTCATCCAAGACATTACTTTTAACTTCTAAAAAAGAATCAAGGGAAATATAAAGTTATATTTATCCATCAAAAATCTTTCATAGTTCCAGAGTATACTTTTAAAGATTTAGCTTATTTAATAGTGTCTTTTAAAGATAACTGAACATGTATTTTTTTATCCTCTCTCACGAACCACTGATGTTATGTTAGAAATTAAAAGGTATTAACATAGATGTATAAAGGGAATAGTAGACAAAATTTTTCAAAAGATCTTAAAAAGACAGAGACAGAGGAGTGGAAAGTAATTTATCATGGCAAAGGAAGCCGCAACTAAAATACAGGAAAAAAGAGATAATGTCGATAGAGGAGACCATTCGCCCTGAAGTAACCCAAACAATAATTAATAAACAAACAAACAAACAAATCCTTGACCTTGCAATTGTTAGGAGGGCGAAGGAAAAAAACAGGAGAATATACTGAAACGTACAGGACAGCCACCTCCCCTCCCAACCTCACGTGTAGGTGCCTATACACAGGCCACACAAAAGAGGCTTATTCTTCAGAGAAATGACATTGAGAGAGAAAATTTGAAAGCCTAAATGGTCAGATCTTGCTTCTCACTCAAGATGCAGAACATTTATTTCCTTCCTACTCTACCAAGCAAACTCCCTGCCTCGATAAACAGATTTTAAAAATGTACAATGAAAACATATAATGTAAGAAACAGAAAAAAGATTAAATTTTTCAGTGTAACACAAGGAGACATTACATTATTAAAAAAAGCAATGGCAAAAAGATGTTCAATACGGCCTCTACCAGTGAAATAAATAAACCCTGTGAAGTTAAAAATATAATAGTCAATTAAAAACAAACAAACAAACATGAAACACTAAGTTAGAAAATATAGTAAAAAGTTACAGAAAGAGAAAAAAGTAAAGGAAATTTAAAATATTAGGGAAAATATTCAAAACATTCACCATTTCTCTTCTAGCAATTTCTGACAGAGAAAACAAACATTGGGGAAACATTTTTTAAACAAAATAATACAAAATCATGGATTATTTTATAACTAAGGAGTTTCCAGACTGAAATTATGTATCAAGTGCCCAGGAGAGTAAACGAAACAAGACCTACCATGACTATAAACCATTCTGTAAATCAGACTACAACAGACAATAGCCAAGAGGGAGAAAAATCAATCAAAATTTGCAAATATGTAATAAAGAAAATAAGAATGGCATTAACCTTTTTTCCCCAGCAATACTGCAACGTAGAAACTATTAGGATAATACCTTCTAAGAAATGACTTTGAACTTAGAATTCTATTTCTATCCAGACCACTTAGTGCCAGTCTAGTGTGAGAAAGGGATGACATGAAAAGGCTAAGCCAATCATTTCCTTACTCTTTTATCTCAAGGGAAACTACTGGAGAATGTCAGGTCAACACTCTGAACTAGTACTTTATTCTGAAGAATGCCGTTCCCTGCTTCCTGAAAAGCTTTGATTTGCTGCTTTCTCTTTCTCTATCCAGCTACTCAATTTCTCATTCTGTATTGATACTGACTGTAAAATGCATTGACTCCATAGACCGATCGGATTTACAGAGACCATGTCCCCAGAACTGTTCAGTGAAGAAAGTCCCTGATCAACGATCTAGAGAAAATCTCCCCTCTAGAAAGGTGTCATGTAGTCAGTCTCTCTCTCTCTCTCTCTCTCTCTCTCTCTCTCTCTCTCTCTCTCTCACACACACACACACACACAGTGGGCATGCATCAAAAAAAAAAAATTCATTCTAGTAAACATTGAAATAATCAAAGCCTTCAGATAAAAATGCAGTTTTGTGTGTGACCTTGCAAAAATACTGATATCGCAGTCTGCTTTATAGTAATATATTTCTTTATAAGTTAATAAATTAAAATACCTGTTTATAAAAACATGCATGAATAAAAACAAACTCTCATGAACCACTGATAATTCTTTCCAACTATTATTTTATTTTCTCAGATTTTATTTTTAAATTCTTCAAGCTATTGGATCTGCATTTTTATCATCTGCAATTCATGGATGTATCCGCTGGGTGTATGGACACATAATCCCATTAATCTGAACAGGCTTTCTTTTACAGATCTAAATTAGCTTGTAGAGCCAAATACACAAAATTTAAAAAATAATAATAATTTATATAAAGTAAATGCCTGTTCTACACATAGGATGAGCCAAGCACTGTTTAGCATTTCGTTTTTATTATCTAAATTTGATTTTACCAGCAACAACTCTTCCTATGAATCTCACTTTCCAAGCCTCTCACTTTCAGAGATTCTGTCCAAAGTCTTAGAAGGGACCCAATTACTGTGTGATGTAGTCACATGTTTTGTGACTTAAAATATCTTAAGTGCCATCTCACAAGAGAATTCATTCTTTCCAGTGGCAACAGAGTGACCGGACATCCTAAAGATGCCAGTAAGGGAAAGTTGAGTTGGGGGTACATTTGGTTTGCAGTGCCTTTTTTATGTAGGTAGTTAACTAACTATCCGGAAGTAGACATGGCTTGTGGTAATACAAAAGAGAAATCAAGAGGAGTCAGGAGGAAGAAGTACGTGCTGAATCTGTGTTTCAGACAGTGCTGGGGACAGCTGGACTGTGCTGAGTGAGGCATGGTGGTGGCAGTGGCCCCAGACTCTCGCAAACTGATGAATGAGTGAGATGAAGGTATAAAGTCTTAATCTAAGAAGTTTATTTGAAAAGAGAAGAAGGAAAAGTAGGGTGGTTACTACGTAGGCACAGCTCAGATATGAGCTAATGGGGACAATTACTATCCACTTGCCAAGTTCCAGCCCATCTGCTGTGTAATCACATACAGCGTGAACTAGCTGGCTCTAGAAGCACACAGTAAGAAAAGCAAGGCATATCTATACATATAAACATGCATGTACATAAACATGCACACACATATTGTACTGTATATAAACATATATATGCACATGGAGATATATAAATATATACAAACAGACATAGATAATTTACACGTATATATACACATAAATATACATGCATGTATCATTTGTATAATTCCCTTTTTTAAATTTTCTCTATATGATGCAATCAAAAAAAAATCTAAATTTTAATCTAACATAAAAATAAATCTAAAATTTATTTTTCCCAGCATATATATATATATACATGCATATATATACGAGCTTTTAAAAATTCTGATTCATGTAACAAATATGTCATATATTTTCTGTATCAAGCAATAGACTATAAATTCTTTAAACAATTATTTTATCGATTATTCTTTGTTATATGCTATACACACAATAGAGTGATAAATCCAATCTGGATACTGTAAAGCCTTTGATCTAAAAAAATAGGTAAAGACAAAGCCTAAGATAATAAATCCATGGTGAATCTTGAACATTAATTTTTAAGAGTTACCTCTATCTTTGTAGCTGTGTTTCTTCTACTGGGAAAGTTTTTGGTTTTTGTTTGTTCGTTTGCCCCCTCTCTCCCCCCGCAAAAAACTACAGATATATCAACTCATTTATATGTTTTCCCTCTTCGATTATGCCTGAGAACTTTCCTACGTGTAATTTTTTTTATTTTAGTTTTAGACTTGTGCCCAAATGCTAACTTCTAAAAGTTAAAAAAATCAATACAAAGCTTTCACTTGAACAGTCTACCTCGTAGTCATCAGGAGGGAAATAACTAAGCTAGGAGCTAGTTCCTGGCCCCATGAAAAGCAAAATATTTCTTTCACTTTTATTTCTTTCTTTTCAGTGGTTTATATACTTGTATAGAATCTGCTAAAAAATTCTTTTAAAAACTGAAGCAACTGGATTTCTGTATTGACAGTTTGAGTTTGTCTCACTAGATGTCAAAACTAACCATTCTGATTTCTCCTCACTCCTCTTTATTTTCCCACTCCAAGTGTTTTGACCTTGAATTCACTTTCCAAGATACTCCTACTACAGACGCATGCACATTTTTTTAAAGTTAAAAATTATAATAGCAATCTCTATGTCACGATTGAATTTCATATTATCCTATCGAGAGTTAAATGAAAAATAAAATTTTGATGGGCATAGTAGTTTTATCTTCTGATGGTCTCCTGCAGAACATGCTTAAATGAATGCATTTATAATACGGAGCAAAACTCCATTTGTATTCTGCATCACTGCATCTTGGCTTCAGGGTGATCGCACTATGGACATGAGAAGGAATTTTGAAGTGGGCAGCCTGCTCCCTGAAGATAAGTTTATGTGCCCTCCTCATCATCATGAAAAGAGATTAAGTAATAGCTACCCTATAAACAAAATGCAACAGTTCGAATCCACTCTTGGTTCTAATGGCTTTGAGTCCTGGTTCGAGATTATAATATCGTTCTGTGTAAATCTGTGTTCCATTAAGTGCAGGCAGATTTCTCGAAATGTTGTAAACATGATTTATAACTTACAACATGTTTTCAAATGTTTTCGTGATCCTGACATGCACGTATGAATACTTAAATAGTCTGTGTCGATGTAGATATCGCTTTATAAAACTGTCAAAATAGTCAATGTCAAAATATTGAGAATGTCAAAATGTCAATGTCAAAAAAAAAATGAGAAGTTACATGAAATAATTTCCTATCCAAGAGCTTTCCTGACTGAAATAGTTATTTAGTTTCAATAACAATGTGTGTGGGGAGAGAGAGAGAGATGGAGAGAGTGTATCTGATGGAGGAGAGAAGAAGGGGATAATTATAGGTGAAGAGTATAGAAGTGACAGTCGGCTATCAGGTCTGGCCTTAGTGCCACCACGTCTAAACCCTCTCAAGTCCCATTCATGCATTCACCTGTTTCTATTCTCACTTATAGGCTCTAAAACAGTCATGACCTAAGAAAAAAAAAATTTTTTTTTTTTCCCTAAAAGACAGTAAAAAAGCAGTTGCTATTGGGATGGAGTACTGTCTTGGTGTGACGGTCCCCTGGACCCCAGCATCCCCTTAGATTGCTTTCTGCCTGTGACTATTGGGGAATGCCTGCTGAAATGTGTGATGTGTGAGGTCCTGACTACCTGAGGTCTGTCCCCGCTGTAATCGCATTCTGCCCTTAGTTTCCAGGTGGGGAAATGACAGGTTGGAACTATTCCTTTTTCACTCCCTTCATGTGTGTTCTACTGTTGACCTTCTACTGTATCCTGAGCTCCAAGCTTTGGACCTCCTGGATCCTAAGAGTTACAGGCTTCTTAACCAATGATTGCCTTTGGATGCCAAGACGAATGGAGCCTTGTCTTTGGTGGCAGCCATTCAAAACAAATTCAAAGATTTCCTCCACAGCATCCCTAAGTAACAGTCACGTTATGCACACTTCAGCACACTGAGTTATTAAGAATTCATTATATTTTAAGGTAACTCATTCCTATTTTGAACAGGACCTTGATATAGCAAGTATAATGGTTGGATTATCTAGGTATGTTAGTTGTTAAGAATAACATCCTCCATATATTCATCCATCATCCATTTCACATGCATCC
Organism: Pteropus vampyrus; assembly: GCF_000151845.1. NCBI lineage: Eukaryota > Metazoa > Chordata > Mammalia > Chiroptera > Pteropodidae > Pteropus > Pteropus vampyrus. Next base: position 6,488,060 of record NW_011888841.1, read on the forward strand.
TAACATATATGGTAGAATGTACACAGAACCCATCTATACTTGGACTTCTTATATGCTGATGTTCTGGGAACCTTGATGGATACCAGCTTTTAGAGGAAGAAAGTAAGTACACTAAGGGGAAAGATTATTATAAATTAGAAAAGATTCAAGAGGAGCAAGCATAGTTCTAGAACCTAAAGATCAAGTGCATGGTGGGAGGTACATCATGAGACACTGAACTGCCCAGATATAGCTCTGTGGCATTGTCCTTCACCCTGGGAAAGAGAGGGCCATATGATAAAATGGACAGATCTGTGTCCCCAGATATCTACACAACTGTGATAGAGGACTCCTCTGTCAAAGAACAGGTGTAGATGAATGGTTTTACGACCTGAACTGGCCAGAGAGATTATATATACTGAAGTCAAGGGCAATTCAACACCACTGCATGGACAGCTCAAGTGTAACGTCTGCCACACAACTCATTTAATTTTATTTTTAATTAAAATGCCAGGACAGCACAGGTAGATGTTTCAGTAATGTCAGCCTGCCCTTGCTTCCGATGGGTCACTAGGAAGAGAATAACAGCCCGTTGCCTGTCACAGGTGGCAATGATGTGGGGTTGTGAGCAATAGAAATCAGACAAAAGGACCAGCGAGAGCACTAGCCAGGACAGATAGCGGAGCAAGTTGCAGATGTGAATTCCTGTCCCCCATACCTCCAATAACTTTTGGACTCCAAGTGAAACAGATGACAAGCGAAGAGCAGAGGCCCTGGCTCCAGGAGAGGTGAGTTACACATCAGCAGGCACAAGAACCAATTGTATGCATCATACGGACACGCAAGTACACATTTTCTTTTTCATGCCCGCCATTCTTCCACTCAAACTCTCGCAACTCCCCATTTCGCTTATCATAAAAGCCAAGATGTTCACGATATCCTCCGTAAGCTGTCCCTAACAACACCTTTGCCTTCATTCTAGCTGCTCTCCCTTTACTGATTCTGCTGCAACCCTCCTCCAAGTCTTATCTCGATTGCTTCCTCCTCATTGAAGCCTATCCTGACTCCTTCTTCAAAACTGCCGCCACTCTGTCCCCAGCTCCCCCGATCCCCTTTATTATCCTGCTTTACATTATTTGTTTCACTATTATACTTATCATCTTCTATGATATACTTTATGCTTGGTTCTCTGACTCCTCCTGGATTGTTAGCTCTGTGAGGGCAGGATGTTGGTTCACCGTTGTATACCTTGGTTCACTAATGCTAGAACAGTGTCTGGCCAGACTTCGGTGTTCAAAAATCATCTGCTGAATAAATGAATGAACTAGAACTAATGCGGACTTATTTTCCCCTTTTGATGGCCACATGAAATGTCATAAATTTTATTAAATTTTGTAAATGGTAACAACATATTTAACTGGGGTATCCCTCCGTGCAGAGAGGTGGAAAAAGAGATTGAGGAATTTGAATCCCTCCTTCCTACATTTGAATGTATAGAACGTGAATATCTGGAACTACACACCATATCATCCGAGATAATTTTGAGAATGGTCCCAGAGGGGGTAGTGTCTTCAAGAAATAATTTAAGTGATTGTAAGTAAAGAATCACTGGTTAATGCAAATAGCGTGGCACCCTTTAAGCAAAATGCTTTCTCTGCAGTGTTAGAATGGAATAAATCAGAGCCTATTAGATATAGGTGAAGCATCATATGTTGAGAAAAATGCATTAAAGTAGTGCTCAGTTTGCGTTGCCCTAAACTACTATCAAGAGGTCCAGGACATTCAGAGCTGGATTCAAAGACCGAGTATTGTAAGACTCCATTTGGCTAAAGGGTCAAAGAGAAAACAGTATATATTTATCACGAGGCACTTTATCTGCTTGAAAATGGAAACTTGAAAACAAGATAATTCACGTCAGTGTTTAAAAGGGTAGTTTTAAAAATTAATTGTCTGGAGGTGCTTGTTATTGAGATAGTATAATAGCTTTTGATTAAACTTTCAAGGGACATTAACGAGGGCTCCAAAGGGCTGGCCTGTCTACATGACTGTGGAGGAGACTGGCTAGCTATTTATCAAAGTCTTTTGCTCTTCCTTCCTGTAAAGGTTATTACACAACTAGACTACTATCCACTGCCTCTGTCGCAGTGAGGTATGGCTGTGTGGTTGAGTTTTAGTTAACAGAATGAGGATGGACATACTGTTTGCCAGTTCCAAGCTTAGCCCATGACAACCTGATAGGTGAACCTCTATACTCTTTCCTTCTGACTCCCCACAGGATGCTGACAATCCAGCAGAGAACCCCGACATCTGAGGCATGGTGGAGTGACAGGCTGGAAGGAACTAGGACACTGAAGTCAGCGCATGGACAATCCGCTACACTGAGATGTTACAGAAACTAAAAACAATAAGCTTCTAGTAGGGTAGGTTTCTGAAAGGCGGGGATTCTTTTTATAGCTATTATCCTAATGAAGGGACCAGTGGTGCCTTCTGCTAAAACTGATAAATACGTATAATATAGAGTAAAACCAGTGAGCACGAAATAGATCTTTCCTTCCACTAGGTACTCAAACCTTCAAAACATAAAGAATTGATTGGAGGTAGACATATTCTATAACAGATTCATGAAGAACTAATCCATGGTGATTTAAAAAAAAAAAAAAAAGCTAAGCTAAAATTTAATAATGCTACATACTTTTGAAAACTCTGGAAATAAGAGTTACGTGGTATCTGTACGGTGATTCTCGGATGCGGACGCTTGTCTTGTGCAGGAGCTTGGGCCAGTGATCGGTCATTGCTGTCCACGTGCCTACCAGTTTGGGGAACTTAGAAATGATGGGATAAGTGGGGCAAAGGAAACTGAAAGGATGTTTATAAAAATCCTGATGAACAACAGTCACAGACAAGATTGGGGAACTATCACAGATGCTCTTCGAAGAAGAAAATGACCTTCTTTACCATGTAATTATTTGCCACACGGGGCAAAGTGTGGCAGTTATGGCAGTGGCATTAGAAAGTTTTATATGGGACAAGGCTTAACAGAGAATGCTTTTTCTTTCTCACTTCAATCACTAGATAATGAAGGGACTCAGGACCTCTTAGGAACAACGGGGATGTGGAACGCAGTCCTACAAGTATGTTAGAAAGTCTTAAGTGTTGGTCTAATTCGTGAGTCTGGAAAAATCTATAATATCTCGTTAGAAAGCCCAAGTTTTTCCAAGTGGAGAAAACAAGCATTTCCTCTAGGGGAATGACAATTTGGTTCCTGAGTTTAACATAAACTACACTGATACAGTGAATGTTTGACTGCTTTCACTCTTCGGCACTTAAATACTTTTTAAATTATCATCATCATGTCTCTGAGGGGAACTCCCAAGTCTTTGAAAAAGAGCAAAATGAATGGGCCATATACTCTCTCTGCTGTAGAGGACTTGAGTTAATGTTTTATGATCGAACCAGTGACATAAAGACTGTGGTAATGGCTGGCATTCACAGGTCTGGCCACAGATCTCTCTTGTGACAGTGTTAGCTCTATCCTGGTCTCTAAAGCTTTCATTCAGCTTTGGCCTTTGTCCATCTCCTGGCCTAGCCTTCTATTCTACAAACCTCCAATATCTTTGGAATTGTTCTGTTGTTTATTTTTGGCCCAGGAAGACCAATGGGATCACATCCAAATGGGAAACGTCTGCCCACTCTGTTTGGCAGCAAACCATGCCAAACGCGGAAGCCCACCTGGAAGGCCCACTGATGATGGTGCCTGGAGCTGAGGTGAATGCGCCTCTTGTCCTCGGCACCAAGTGGAGGAGACACTGGGAGCACAATTTTGGTGGCAAAATGTCTGATCGATTAGACTTGAGATTTCCCATTGAATACGCTATCTTACAGCTCCTCTCTTGAAGCAACTTCTACCTTGTTAAGAACTTGGTATTTGGGGGTCTCCTGAATAGAGCACTTCAGAAAGCCTTCTGAGGGTTATTCTGATGGAGATGCTTTAAGTGTACTTAAACTGTAAAGTTAGAGATGTAAATGTATGTAAGTGAACCATTATTTATCAGAAACCAGAAATAGAAAATTTTAGATTAGATGACACTCAAATACGTTACAAGCTTATAAACTGTTTTTTTCCAATGTGAAATGGATTAACTAGTTTTGAAACCTCACGAATATGTATGAATACACAAGAAATGGTCCCTCCCTCTCTTAAGTGAAGTCATATATAGTGATATGTAAAATATATTAAAAGCAGAGAAAAAGTATTATATCTATTTGAGCCATTAAAATGGCTTATTTCTTCATTATCAATTTTTTACATGGACACACATCATTTTTTTTAAATAAGAAAAAAGCTTATTTTCTCTAGAACTACCACATATAGTCTTAGACTAAGTTACATTGAAATAATGAAAAGTTAGAGTCCAAGTTGAAGTCTATGAATCAAAATCCAAGAGCAGGTCAAAACTTAAAGTGCATGTCACTTGATTAGTGACATGAGCAGGTCAAAACTTAAAGTGCATGTCACTTGATTGCCAGATGGTATAACCTGATTTAAAAGTTTAATTGAACTACTAAACTAAAAAAAATGTTGCACTGGAGAATCTCCACATAAACCTATAATTATTGCTCCCAGAAATCCAAATACTTTAATAATTGTGGTCTAAAACAAACTAAAAACCTTTTTTAACCAACCCATAAAGTTATAATATATCCCTAGAACATGTATTTTTATGAAAGAATTTAATACCAAATAGCGTGCTAAGTTTTGTGCAAAAGTGCCTGCTGTTACTATAATACTTCAAACCTTTTAAAGCATAATATCGTCATGTAAGGGTAACTATGCCAACAGTGTTTCAGTGCTGTGCTCATGTTAAAGACTCATCATGTTAAAGTCTCATCAATAATTGCCTACAGGTGTTTTTCACTTTGGAGTGGGGTGTTCATTGAAGTCCTGGACATCAAAGCACAGACAACAGTGAGAGAGGCACAACTGTCAATCTCTCCCAGCACTTCCCTTCTTCCAAGCTAAGTCTCAGAATAATACGATGGTCTCCTTTCGTTCGCTCATTTGTTTCTTATTTCTTTCCCTCTAGATGAGAAGAATCTTTACCACAATGATACTCAATAATCAAAGTGCTTATCTTTCTAAAGCATGTCAAGGTGTCTCTTCACTTGCTTAAATATGAACCTCGTGATTAAACCTGCTACTCCAAGCCAAGTTCATACATAGGCAAGCTTTGATTTCTCGTACTTTATTAACATAAATTCTAGAAAGATTAAAATTGAGAACCTATAACATTTACCTCCTCAGAGTCCTTCCCTGATTATCTCTTCTAAAGCAGCAGTCACTTGGGTGACCTCAACACCTTAAATGTTTTCTCTTTCTACTACTTTTCACTACTTGAAATATTATATACGATGTCCAATATGTTAATTTTACTGCTCGAATCCAAGCATACAAAAGCATGCTTGATGTATAGCAGGTGTTCAATGAATATTTTGCTGAATAACTAAATAAATGGATTCGATCCAAGCTTCTGGATTCTAAGATATGGATGTTTATTTGATTATTAATATATACTCATTGAAATAATCACAATCTCAACATTATTGCATCCCATTACACCATATCTTAGTTCATATTGTTGCTTGTTTACAATAACACAAGTGGATTTTGTTAGTTGTGAGCAATATTTATAAAAAAGGTAAATCAATGTTTTCCTGGTTGATACTGCTTTCATCATTCTATTACAGGAACGGACATTCATGTTTTAAATATTGAGTTTGACTGACAGAGATATACCGAAAATGAAATCAAATTCCTTTGTAAAAAATTACAAATGAGATGAAATTTTCTTTGCAAATCTGTTCATCAACATGTCTGCTTTTAGAAGACTTACGATGTTTTATCAGAATATAATATTTTGTTAAAACAGAGTCCTCTAGTTTTGCCATCTCCATTATAAAGTGATATTTAATAATGAGATTAGCCCTTGAAGTATTTCACTTAGTGAAATACTTAAATGTCTGAACCTCAAAGATGATTAATGTTATTTTATTCTCCCCAGCACTGTAGCTTCTTCTATTTTACTGATGGTATTTCCCCTGCCTTCTGATCAGTTCTCTCTCATGTGAATTGAACATCAGGTTTATGTGTGGTTTCATTTTTCACTGTTAAAAAGCTGTGTCTGTGTTTAACATAATGTACAGTGGTTTCTACAGATACCTGTGCACTAGTTTTCTATTGTCTGTTTAAATGATACTTTTGGTTATAATCTATGACTTTCTAATACCAATACTTTTCCCATTTTATTTCTCTTGGAAGATATCAATGGCTGACCTTCACTGTATTTAGTTGAGATTAAATGAGATACATTAAGTTTTTAACCTTAATATGTAATTAATGTACACAACAAGTACTTCCCCAAGTGGACATCATCGCCTGCATCTGTAATCAGAATATTTCCAAGAAAGCTTCATTACTATGAGAATAAAATTATATAAAAGTGTTTCTATATTAATTTTGCATAAAAAATAGTAATGGTGATAATTAAGACTCATGGAGGACTTTCTGTGTTGCTGGGTGCTCAGTACCTCACTTAAGTCCCATTTTGTAAATGATAGAATCAAGATGAAAAGTTAATCGAACAACTTGATATGAACTCTCTTGTGAACTTGGATTGTATGACCCCAAAGCCTGAGGTCTTAACCACAGCTCACCACTCCATGGCCTACACACAGGGAAATCAACCAGCCAGAAGCTGACACCTTAAGTGTAATTCTGGGAGGATTTAAAAGGAGGGGGACAGGAGCTTCTGAAAATATGAGCTTTTCCCTGGTGATCACCAGCACAATAACAAGACATCCAATAGCTGCTGGATGTAGTACTATTTCAAATAGCAGGCATAGTGTATTCCAGATAAATTTTAGAGTTAACAAAAAGAAAATGAGACTGATAGAATGATATACACTACCATTATCTGTTCAGTGAAAATCTCCCATAGACTCCCAAACAGTCTCTCCACTTCACTCGTGGTTTCTTTTATCTATTTTAAACAAAGCAGTAAAAACAATCTTTAAACATATAAAATCCTGAATACATATTAAAGACCCGTCAATGGCTTTCTAATGCAAGCAGACTGAAATCAACATTCCTTAACCTAGAACATAGGCCTCATCTGTGTGTGGCGGCACAGACTTACTCCTGCTGCTGGCTTC
>NW_011888841.1:6496412-6518605 GCF_000151845.1 Pteropus vampyrus
TGACATGAGCTCCATCACGTGGTTTTGATTTTTATTTTTCCTTCTTAGTGTAGTTATCCAGATGATAAAATCATGAGTAGAAAAATTAATGCTTTTTCGAAGTTCTATTGCTGGGAGCTATTTAGAATCATGGTTCTTTTGTTGATTTTAGTTGTTCTTGTTAATTATTTGGCATCATGCTTTGGAAATTAAAAAAAAAAAAAACAATATGGACAGTTGATGCTCGAAACCTATCACTAATAATGTTTACTCGCATGACATTACAGCTCCCAACTGGGTTCTAGAAAAGTTAAATGATAATGCTTGTAATCATTGTGTTTGGGGATTTGAAGTTTCCCAAATGGATGTTTTTCTTTGACGAGATGAATGATTTCATCCTGTCTGTCCATGTAAATTACATCGTAAAGAAAAGATATATGAAGTGTTTTGTGTTATTTTATAAGGGGGTCAGTTAGGTGTGGGCACAAGAGGAGATAAAAGAAAGGCTCAGGAAAAAACAAATCTCACAGGTCCTAGTGACAAGGCATAGCACGACCTGTAGAGCCACACGAGGAAGCCACTACGGTGGTCAGGAGACAGAGGACAGGATCTAAGGGAGAGTCTAGGGCAGAACAAACAGTCTAGGACTGGCTAGTTTGAGTGATTAGGGCAGGTGCTGGGCTCTACAGGTGGTCCCTAGTTGTCTGGCACCAGGCCCTGGGATGAGAAAGGCAGAGGACTATGGCCTCCTGGGTGTATGATCCAGACAGGGGAGCTCTGCCTTAGGACTAGTCAGTTTGCATATCAGAGGCATAGTCCTGGCTGGGTACTTTGCCATCCCTAAGAATTGGCTAGCTCAGAGAGGGGCAGTCCTCAGCCAGAAAAGATTTTTAAAATGTTGAAACATCATAATATACAGAAAATTAAAAATATTCATCATACAGTATGTGTCTGTGTATCCCAACACCTATGTTTCTGCATGATCCTTAATTACAGGAATAATGTAAAATGACTTTCTCATACGCCAGAAAAGAAATGGCCACAAACCAATCACGGAATTGATTTTTTGATATTAAAATGGTATAAAACTATATATAATAAAATGAATTCAAAAATGTTCTTCAAAGAAAAAATAAATCTAAATATACTAAATACTAGTTATATAAAGTAAAACATACAGTTCCTATTACCAATTTACTCAAAAATAATTAGAAAAGTTGGATATTCACTATAAATTACAATATAATTATGTGTTAGAGAAAGGATTTTGAACTTCTTCAGTCCACAGAATTTTTCATGGGTTTATAGACCTCATTAACCATTTAACTAAAACACTCATACTTCAACTACTTCTTATTCTCTACATCTCTCTGTCCTATTTTACGCCTCGAGCCTCTATGCATGGAAAAATATTATCATAATTAGTGAACAGTGTTTCATCGATGACACACCGAAGAAGTTAATTTGTAAGCAAAAGTCTACAGTAAAATCTTAATTGATGAAATAGAAATCATCAATTTGAAAGTACCACAGAATTATTCTCCATTAGCAAGATATTCTGTGTCTATTTAAATGTAATTAGCTGCTATAAAAAAAATTATAAAACAAGCTAAAGTCTATAATTCTATCATAAGTGTGTATATATATATATATATATATATATATACAAAACATTCCCATTTTACTACAAAATAAAAGTTTATGTGATGTCCTTTCAGTTTCCATGATATCTTCAACACGTTTAGCCTTGCTCACCATTGTATTTTAGGAAAAAATACTTTAAAATCAAATAAGTAGACTTCATTTCATCTCTGTTGCCTATTAAGGAACATTTGAGTCATGTACAGCTCATGTCTGCATGGATAACCGAAAATTCATAAATTAAAAAATTAATTAAAAATTAATTAAATTAATTTTAAAAAGAAAATTTAAATCCTGAAAGATAACCATGGAGAAATAAAGTAAAATTGTGTATGTACATATAAAACATGAATGATATAATACTTATTTAGTACTAATTGCCAAGAAAAAGTAATGACAATATTACCAAGAAATATCCTCTATATTTAGAGAAGATATAAAAAAGGAGTAAACAGCAAAATATCAATTCAAATTAATGCCAATCGAGTCTTTTCATTAATGTCAAGTTCTATTTATTTAGTGTCTAATTTATTTTCTGATTGTTTTTGCTTTGAAAGTGCATTTTCTTATTCTATTTTAATCTTTAAATTCTACTTTATTGCCCATATTTTACTGTTTGCTTTTCCATATTATAGAGAGATGGAGAGACAGAATTCTGAGCGCTCACATTTCTTCCCGCCATCACTCCTTGTGTCCCATTATCATTTAGCAATTATGAATTTCCTACCAGAGATTCATATTTTTTACTTCGTGCCTTCTTACAACCCCTTAAGTAAAAACGTGAAGCATTTGTAAGGCTTAATGTACCAAAAGTAAATAAGTTGAAAGAAGCAACTATTGGCCTACTGTGAAGAAATTTTATATCTTGTAAATCCATTTGTAAATTCCTTCAATTGCAACCATCATTAGACATTATGTTAAAATTTTAAGAGATTAAAGTGCCAGATAGATTGGTCAAAAAAAAAAAAAAAAAAAACAACTTAACATCTGTGGCTTAAGATACTCTCCAATAACATTCTAGAATTCTCGGAAGAATATTCCATTATCAAGTGCTTTTTATTCAGATAAATGCTTTAAGAATAACATTTTTAAATGCATTCCTTATAAAAGCAATAAAAGTGGTTCTCAAATGCTCTCTATTTTTTAGTAAGAAGTCTACAAATGCAAATTAATTTACAAATCACATTGTACTTATACAACATACAAAAGCATAAAAATTTAAATGCTACACACATCCAGAAGTGTGCTTTATAAAATAAATGAAAAGGCCCTTATCATTCTCAATTATAGGGGAATCAAAATAGCAAAAGGGGATATAATATAAGTTGTAATTATAATATAGCAACATGATAGGTTTTAATTTTGGTTGTGAGAATGCTTAGTTTATTTAATTTGGTAAATAAGAAATTTTCTTATATATTTTGTCATTTGAAATTTTTTTAAAAAAAATTAGCATAGCTCTTTTTTTTCCAGAAACCTGATTAATATTATTAATTGGCAATTTGGAAAAAGAAGAATATGTTAAAAGAAATGAACAAAATTTGCCTGAGAAATTGAAAATGCTCAGAATAAAGTAGGACCTTAAACACGCTAAATGACAAAATAAACAAATTTCTGTTACAGTATTGTAAAGCATAAATTCATGATTTGCCCGTTTGCAAGGATATTCATAAGTCAACTTTTATATACGTTGATTTTATCATTATTGCACTCAGAATAGTTTTAAAGTATTGAAACCTAAATGCCAAAACAATTTGGCATGCAGTATATAAATTGATACCAAGTAAATTATGGTAGGGTAACACAAAAACCTTAACACAGATGTACGATTCCCATATATATTGAAAAAGAAGTCGTGGATTGGTTTGCCATATTGCAAAAATCTGCACTATTATCTAAATTTAAAAATTGGGACAAGTAAATTGCTATATTAACCTTTTGAAATTGCAGTTTAATTAGTCTCTACACACCAGTTCACATTTACACAAGTTTTTCTTCTGAATTAATAAGCCGTTCCATTTAATTGCTCAAATGGTGTTCTAAAGTTCTGATTTTACAAGCACACCAATATCAGATTATTTCGGGAAAATGGATATCTTTATAATTCTTCTTTATTAAAAGGGCTATCTATCATTTGCCAAAAATCTTTAACAGTGCAAAAGATAAATGCATTGTGGTATTTTATTATTTGTCCAAGGCATAAAATATAAAATACAGTCATGAGTTATCTATGTATAAGAATTATGTTCACCAGTCTTTAATGCTATTTTAATTAAATATTTGAATAAAATTATCTGTGAAAGCACCCCTTTAATATTATAGTCACTTATCACATGCCAAAAGCAGCTTTTGTTTAAGCTGTCTGAATTTTGTCACTTTTTCTTGCTTAGTTTTCATAGTAATTATTTTAAAAAGGTAGGAGCATACCAAGTTATTGCAACTTGACTGTACTGCCAGTCAGGAGTGTTCCTCAAAAATATGTCCTGAATCACACACCCTCCGTCAGTGGCATCCATGTAAATTGTAGTGGATGACGCATCTGATGTAGCTAGACTCATCCAACTACAAATGCTACTCCTGTTACTATTAACTGGGACATCTTAGGTAAATCATAGTAACTCCTGTTACTATTAACTGGGACATCTTAGGTAAATCATAGTAACTCCTGTTACTATTAACTGGGACATCTTAGGTAAATCATTATCACTCTTGATAACCAATGGCTTCATTATGAAACAGGTATTAGAATATCCCCTCTTAAAGAATCGCTGTAAATTTGATCTTGATTCGCTAAGGTTCTTTGATTCTTTGAGATGCCATCTGTGGAACACCCAAAGCTTTGCTATTTTCATGAATTTTGGGGTAACTTTACTGCTTCTCCTCAAAGTTACTGGAATCTCATTGCCCACAAATCATTCTCTTTCATTCTTCCCGCCAGACTTTAAACACAACCTCCTTTTCTCATTTCTCACAAATATCATTTCCCAAATATCTTTAATAGTTTTAAAAATAAACTTAGTATGGTATTCTGCAATTTAATCTCAGACGCCATGTAAAACAGGTGTGTGAGACTTCACAATGATGGGACGCTAAAATCCTTATTATTGAAAGTCCTTGAGCACTCAAATATCTCAATAATTCTGAAGATGTCTGTTTGACTTTATTGTTAAAAAAAACATAAAGAAGTTGTATATATAATAGATTTAAGCAGATGGAACACAAATAGAAAGTAAATGACATTCAGATATTTGTTAATCAAACTAAATTGAAGCATGTAAAGAATCACGCTTCTCAGGTATTTTTTGTTGTTGTAGTTGTTGTGTCCATTTGTTTGGTTTTTTTTAGCCCCATGCGAAGAAATGGGGGCTCCACAGCTAAGTAGGGATCTATTAAAAACATTAATTTTAATTCTGGAGGTCTGAATTTTGACTGCACATTTGAATTTTATCACATGCACACTAGTATGTGTAAGTATGTACACCTACATGTCTGTATGAAACAAGTTTATTCAAAAGTTTCAACTTTCTGAGGCATAAATATAGAAGAGTTTTATTTCTTCCCATACTTCCTTTCAACCACAGTTTGTCATATTTTCATCTCCCATACTATAGTATCGCTTGCGGCAGATTTCACTAATTTTTAGTGGTTTTGGTAATTAAACTTTATCCAATCCAGTTTTAGAACTTCCGATCTCATATCTGATTCTGTACATGCAGAATCTTTCTGCCATCATCAAGGCCCTAGTTGTTCCAGTGCTTTGGGGTAGAAAGGAGAAAATGACAAAACCTAATGAGGTGAAGTCACTATCCTCTCTTCATGACATGTTTATCTGATGCCTTTATGACAAAACACTAATGGACCTCTCATGCCTTCTGGGAAAAAACTCTGGCAGTTTCTCATAAAGTGAAACACACACCTACCACTGTTTGACATAGAAATTTTTCTCATCGGTATTTGCACAAAATAAATGAAAAAACACACAAACATGCCCCCCAAACAAACAAATAAACAGACAAAAGCATGAGACAAGATTCCTCAAAGAATCATTACACACAATGGTCAAACACTGGAAACAACCGAAAAGCACATGGCAAGTGATTGGCCAAGCTGCTTGTCTCTTTATATAGCGATGTCATGTTGACCCCCTCTCAGTGCACCTGTGGACACCTCAGAAGGCTCTCACGAGCCCCCCTCAGCAAGGTTTCCTGATGTGAGCAAGCCTTTCACAACAAACTCAACACCCCCAACGGTGGAGGAATCCGTTTCCTGACCGTTCTCTCCAGCTACAGGCTGGTCTGTGAGGAGAAGGACAGCTGAGGTGATGTCTAGTAGAGTTTATCTTATCTCCAAGAAAACCTTTGGGCGAAGTCCCTCGTCCCCTGAGGCCCCCATTCCCAGTTCTGAACCTGGCATAATTTGGAGACACTAAAATTCCCCTGAAAATCCTATTTACACACACACACACACACACACACACGAGAAAATCACGTAGTAGTTTTCAACCAGAGATGATTTTGCCCTTCACAGACATTTGGTAATGTCTGCAGGCATTTTTGATTTTACAAGTCAAGTGGAGGATGCTACTGGCATCAAACAAATAGAGAAAGAGATGCCGCTAAACATCCTACAATGCACAGTGCACCCTCCCCCTCTAAGCAAAGAATTATCCCATCCAAAATGTCAAAAGTGCCAAGGTTGAAAAACTCTGAGTTATCAGATATCTCTAACTTCAGACTTTTATAGAGAAACCATAAATTCTGGAGATGTTTAGAAAACCATACTCAGAAATATGGCACCTTGTAAGAATGAGCTTCTGTGAAATAAACATGCCATGAAATCAAGCCGCCATTATTTACAGGGATAGTAAGCACTGTCTTCTCAACCTTCACACATCAAATCATTTCAATAAGCCTATACCGTTTTTGTGAGAAGTAATTACAACTGGAAATGATAGCAAAACCATATTCTCAAAGGACGGTGTTGTACAGTAACCTAATGATGCAGATAGAATATCATTTAGTATATTTTAAAAGAATTATGGAGAACACTGCCAATGACATTATGTTATGTCCTTTAACATACAGTGTAATATTTTAAATATAACAGCAATATAGAACCTTGAAATGATGCAAAGATGAATCTACTTATTTTCAAAATAAATTTAAACCCAGGGAATCAGTACACTTATTTGTGCCATAACTGACATAAATTCATTTGAAAAAGATAATGTTGGCTGTATCTTTTGACCATCAATAAATGATACATTTTGGAAAAGAATATACACTCCTAATCCATCCACCTCTGTCCTCACCCATTGAGCCAAATATTATTCTGTGAATTTTGCCTTATTGAAAAGAATATACATGAAGAAATTTTATGCTAACAGATTTAATAACTGTCACTTTAAATACACATCTATTATTTGATAAATATTTGTTGAGTCTACAATTAAACAAGCACTATGCTAAGAGCTGAAGGCATAGCAATAAACAGAAAGAAAAATATCCTTGCCCATACAGATATTACATTCTACTGCCTACATTAAATGTTTTACATACAGTCTTGGCGAATGCTGAGGTAAAATGCTGAGGTAAAATGAGCTACTGTCATTACTTCCATTTATATTAAAATTACATTTTATGTGTTGGCAATTAATTTTAAAAGATCACTAAGAAAATTTGAAATACACATATTTTTCATATTCTAAAAATATTTTATTTTTAGTTTATTATCTAAGTTAAAATAAATTTTAGGCAGTTCATATGTGTATTTATATGCCACCTCATATATAATATACAAGTATAGCATATATAAATATAAATGCATTTATTTATATATTTATAAAACAAAAGGGTGATATTTTAGTAACAATTTCATTAATAACCTTCTGTACTTAAAAAACATACATCTTGAACATGTATCTAGGAAATAATGGATTTAATTAAATTAAATGAAAGTATGGAGTTGAACTAAAAAGGTCTCATTTGATTATATGATGCGTGTATGAAAGCTCTATCTTAAACTGCCTAGAAAGGTTTAAACACATTTAGGAAAACTCTAGCCATTCATAGCAATGTCTTCACAAATTTTATTTATACAACAGATGTGTTCTTTCAGAGTAGGAAAAAAAATCTAAAATTATAGTCTGAGTTTTCTCTAAGAAGGAATTTGAAATTGAGAAAATCTTTGTAGGTAGAGATCTTTTGACTATTTTATGTCACAAGTAAACAAACCAAGGTCCAAACAGTTATCTGAGCAACATAGGAGAAAAGAATCTCCAAATGTAACACATATTATGTCTCCTGACTTTGCAAGGTCAAGACAGAGAAGCATCAAGAGGAACAGCTCCTGTTGGTCCAGGACCTCAAGAAAGTAGTTTAACAGTCAAGTTCTCAGTGATTCCAGAGTTTACTTAGCTCTTAGAAATTTATTTGAAACAACTAATTTCAAAATATGTATATATAAATCGTAATGCCAACTCATTATATTTCACTCAATACAGATTAAGTCCATTAAATTAAATATGCTTTTATACCGTGTTACTGTAAAAAGGAAACAAAATCATTAATAAAACACGGGCAGTTTGCCCATGACAAGCAAAACAACTGTCCCCTTACTCCAGAAAGGAAAGTATATCTCTCCATTATTTCGGTCCCTTGCCATTCAGCAAGGCGAAGCTGGACATAGCTTTGAATTCTAGCTTTGTTTAAGAATCTTGGCAGCTTATCCCACCCCTCTCTTTTTAGATGAGTTAAGACAATTAATTAAGATTAATAAGGATTAATGCCTTGCTAGAAACTCTTTTTTTTCTTTTTTCTTTTTTTCTTTTTTTTCTTTTTTTTTTCTTTTTCTTTTTTTTTTTGCATTGTCATGGATATACAGAGCTCTAAGGAACTAAATTCTTAAATATTTTGTTTTTATTGATTTCATTCTCAGGTGCTAAACTTAGCTTAAAATTCTAAGATATTTTAGATGTAAACTTCTCAAGGTACTTTTAGTACAACCTTGGCCCCTGTAGAGGCTTCTATTTAAAATCATAAGTTTTCTACAGATACATGTGTCCTCATCTAGCAAAAACAGTTTATACTTTTATTCCCTTTTTAGTCCACAACAATTTATTTTTACAAATCTTATAGCATTGACTTTTTTTCTTATTCCAGCATGGCTTCTTGTTATTTTAAAACTAATTCTAATATTTCTGTTAGATTATTAGTTTCCTGTAGACAGGGACATTGTTTCATTATATTTTGCACTGTAGCACTGAACAGAATATCTTACTGCCTAATAACATCAACAAAATGTAGACTGCAATTAACTATTTCACCCAAATCATAGAAAATCTTTGATGCATAGAAAAGATCTATGATCTTTTCCACACTGCATTTTTTGAGATCAAAGAAAACAAAAAAATGTAATCAATTGCACATATCTTATGATTCTACATGGAAAATACATTGTTACTGAACAATTTAAATTACTGTAGCAAACTGTGTCAACTAATGTGTAGGAAAGGAGTACATGGCAATGCTCTATTATTACCATCACAAGGGAATCTAGGATAAAATGTTTCATAGTGCATGTGTTTTATCATTCGACAATTTGTCTATTTATTTTGTAAATAAAGTTGAGTTTTATATGTAAATAAACCCATGGAAACAGATTCTGAATGAAAGATCAAGAGAAAATGAAAACATGACTTTGTGTGTGGGCTTTGTAAGTGTCAAGTCTTCTTTCTGACCCCAGGTACACAAGTGTACAGAAACCAATTTTCTACTTTCTTGCAGAGGAAGAGTAAATTGAAATCACCACTTGCTGAAAAGAACAAGCAGCAGGTCAATGAGACCTCTCCATAACAGGCAACTGAATAAAAGTCAGGGGTGCAATTAAGATCATTGAAATTTCAAGGGAACTGTGTGTATCTTTAAATAAACAAGTCAATATATGGTGCTTATTCTGTGAGTCTGAATTGGTTCTAACTGAGCTGAAATGATCTAAGATACCAGATCGCTTAACTCTATGTTTTAAATTGTTTTATTTCTCTAGTTAAAAGTGAGTTACAGATCTATATAAAATCTTTGTGGTATTTTTGTAACAAAAAGCCCAGTATATACTGTATTAACTAGTGAACTTTCAAGAATATTTAATTTCACCGTTACGTGAAATTTTGGCTTAGACTGGAAGCCCCACAGATTATGAATATCATAATAATAAAGCCCCAAATATGCTTACACTTTAAGGATTTTATTCTAATAAAACTAAACAATTAGCATTTATACCACCTGGAGTCCATAAATGATTTGTACATTCAAAGTAAAGATATTGCAGTAATCCTACATCTAGCTCAATAATAGTCTGGACTAGACTTTTGAAAGCATGGCATCAATTTAAGCTGACAGTCTTTACCAGTTTTTGATTGTACTGTTTATATTTGGTATTTAATCACAGGTTTTAGGCAGTTCAGATATCCTTGTTAAAGTGGAATTTTTTTTTTCTGTTTAAAATATAATTTTAAGCATAAAAAAGTGTATGTAGTTAAAGAAAGATTCAGGTATAAAGCGATCTTTTCAGAAACTTGCAATTTGAAATTAAAGAATAGGAAGTCTACTTAGCACCATTATAAAGTAGATATATCTATGAATGAAGAAGAGTTAACCTGTAATTTTAGCTAACAGTCTCTTCTTATCTTCATATTGATTTTCTAAAGAGCAAAAGAAAATGGAAGTTTGAGGAAAAAAACCTATTAAGTGGGTTCCAGTAATACTGAAATTGAAGCAAATTCAAATATATCTATTAGTGTGAAATCCTTTGAAAGGAAATTTAGATTAAACTCCAGAAAGGTTTGATTGTTAACAACATCAATAAAATAGACATATAGTCAGGTGAAGAAGAAAACGTCTGTGATTAAAACGTGTATGAAAGTTCAAACATATAATGCAGACGGATATAAAATAATTATATGTCCCTCACTGTATGATTGATATATTATCTATGTAATATGCAGGTGTACTTTATGTGTCTTTTTTGAAACTTTATATTATAAATTTTTTCAATCACAAAGAAAATGGAAATCATATAATAAGCACTCATATACCCATAATCTAGTGTAGACTGGGCAATGCAGTTTGTTATACTCACACATCAATTTTTTCTGTAATAATTTAAAACATATTACAGTTACGATAACATTTCGCCCCTAACTATTTTAGAGTGCAACTCGAAAATATATATTATTTTAGAGCCACGTATAATTTTCACAACCAAGCCAAAAATAAACTCTTAACACCATAAACACACAATCCATATTCGAATTTCCCTGACTGCCCTAAAATGTCTCTTATAGCTCGTCTGCTATAGCTGGGATCCAAACAAGACCATGAATTCACGTCACTGTAATTTTTTCTTAGGTCTCTTCTAATTTATAACAACGACTTCTGTTTCCTCACTTGTAGCTCTCGCCGGTGAGATCAGGTCCGCTGTCCATCGGAATGTACTGTTTTCAGGATTTGCTGGAGTGTTCGTGCGTGTTGTCTTTGAGCAAGTTCTTCTATTCCCTGCAGTTTCGTATACGGGGTTTAGATGCATAAGATAAATCAGATTCAGGTGAAATATTTATGGAAAGATTACTTTAGAGGTGGTGGTGGGATCCAGGAAGGTGACAATGTAGAGGCAGAGGGATTAGCAGTCGGAAACTTTGAAGGAGGAGATTCTGTGATGCAGAAAATAGTTTTTTTGTTTTGTTTTTTTCTCCCCCTGGATGTTGGCTAGACATGACTGTTCACTTTGTGAATACTAATCAAGCTACAAAGTTTTAATTTTAAAATGTATATTGTTATTTTTTTTAGAAAGAAAAAAGTGCATTACCTATTGTGTTCCATAGCACCTTACTGCCACGTGCGTAATACCTGGCTATCTCGATAGCACTGCTCAAATAACCACGTGGAAGCTGTGACTGAACAGGTGTTAATTAGTGGAGTGAAGCTTGAGTGCCGTGAAAGGATCATATATGGAAAATGCAAAGTACCTGGGTCAGAGTGAAAGGTTTATAAGATGGCAGAGGCGAAGAGGAGACCCCAGATCTCAAGAGCGCCTTCTGCACTCACTCCCCTCCTGAGCCGCACGCACCCATCGGCTTCTGGGAAGAAGGCGTGCGCAGGCCACACTGTCACCATTACAATTCAGCACAGAGCAGTGGAAAGAACAGTGGGCTTGAAAGGAACCATGGACGGTGACCGTAGATGACCCCACGTGCTCACGGCCAAGCCTTCGGGCATTCCCCTCCCCTCCTCGCCCCTTCCCTTCATACCCCCATCCAAACACTCAGCCTCTCCAGGGCGACAGCTGCCTTAGAGTCTGAAGACTAATTCCTGATTGTATTTGTCATCACCAGAAACACAACTGTTACAAGGTATCCCCATCCCCTATCACAATGTATCTCTTGATTCCAAAACCCCTATGCACTCTGGAACTTACAATTAATTATTAGGAAAATAATACATCTTTGATTACTTTGGTGAATAGTCGCTGCTCCTGATACCAACTCCTCCCTGAAGACGAGCTCTCCCCATGAGTGGCTGGCTGTCTTCTCTCCTGCACCCCTGTCCTGCTGGGCCTGGAAGGGGTGAGGGTGCTCACGGCCCACACTGTGTCATCCACCCTCGTCTACGCTTCTCTCTGAACACCACCGTAGGCCTGAAGCTCTAGTCTCTGGATGACCCTTCCCTCTCTGCCTCCTTGCTGAGTCATCTACAGACTTCCGGGTCACTGTCTTTATTCCTTCAAGATCGTAGCTTCTTATTTAGTCTCTACAGTTACTCCCATAACGTTGGTATGCTCTCAATAACCATACAGTTAATCTGTTCAGTACCCGGTCTCTGAATACTCTGACTTCCGTCCAATGATTGCTTTATTATTCACAGTATCTCAACCAACCACATTCGTGGTGACACCATAGCCTTTGATGTTAAGAATAACTCATCTCCCTCGGGAAAAGCCACTCCGTGCAGCTCACCCTCTGCCTCCCAACTTTGCAGCCCACGTGCTCATTTCCTACTACCTGCTTCCAACAATTCTCGAGCTCTACATTCGCCTCGTTTATTGACCTCTCGTTCTTAGACAATTATTTAATATGCTCTCTTTCTCCAAACCTCTATTTTTCTTATCCATCATCTTTAGCTAAAGACTCATTTCCTATTTCTCTGAAAAATTAAAAATTATCAGAAGGCAACCTCCACACTCCGAGCACATGTTCCAAACTATCTATATACACACCCTGTTTCTTTCTAATTTATATAAACTGTCCCCACCTGGAGCCAGACTCTCAGCTTATCATACATCTTCCTCAACTGCATAGTTATTTTCCCTTTTTATCAACTCTCTGTAATTGACATAGTTATTTTCCCTTTTTATCAACTCTCTGTAACTGACATGCAAATATGTGGAATGTCTCATTTAAAAAAAAATAAAATTTTTCCTCACATCACCCTTTATCTATCATTCTTAACTATGATTTGTTGTTTAGTTTTTAATGAAAAACTCCTTAAAAGAGGTGTCCAAACTTGTTCTTTCCAGGTCCTCTCCACCTTTGACCTCATCCACACCAGTCCGCTGAATATATTCGTCAAGATTACCAATAACTGCTGTCTTTTTAGATCCAGTGATGATCTTCAGCCCTCATCTGACTTGATCTAGTGGCACATTTGACACAGATGATCCTCTGAGCCTCCGTGACCACTTCTGATGGTACAGCCCTTTTCTTGGTTTCCACCTGCTCACTGGCCATTCCTTTAAGGCTCTGCTATTGCCTGCCCCTCATTTGCCTGAGTAAATGAGCAGCCCAGAGGCGGCTCCCAGACTCTATCCCCTGCTACCACAAGCAAACTCACAAATTCTTTGCCTGTGAAATCATCAATGCACCTGTGACATCCATATATGTATTTCTACACATAGTGTATTCAAATATACCAACCAGTGTGGTTCTTTGTATATGTATATGTAAGCCATATCATGTCTCTCTTTTTCTTAAAATGCTTAAGTGACTTTCCATCATCTCACCCAGAGCCAACAGGTTTAATGATACCTTGTAAAACACCCCCGATCTGTCCCCTCCATTACCTCTCCAACACGTCACCAAATGCGCCTCTCTGCTCACACTGCTGCATGCCCATGGCCTCTGCCTAGTTATTCGCCTAGCGTGGTGATCCTTCAGGATCACTGCTTGGTGTTCCCTTTGCCTGGAATGGTTTTCCCTTAAACACTTCAAGATTCATTTATCACCTCATCTAAGACCCAAAGTTACCTCTCAGTGAAATCTTTTCTAAATGTCTTTTACCAAAAAGAACCCTCCTTACCACACACACACACACAATGCCAAAGTGACTGCTATCCATTTTTACACTGCTCTGTTTTTCTCCAGGGAATTTTTCATCTTCTATGTGTATGTGTGTGGTTGTCTGTGTATGTGTATGGATGTGTGTGTGTGTGTGTGTGTGTGTGTGTGTGTTTTATTTTTTATTCCTCCCATTAAATATGAATTCCATGAGGGTGTGGGCTTCGTTTATTTACAGTTGCACCCTTAGACAATAAAGAAATGTCTGGCATAGAGTGAATGCATGATAAACATGTATCAAATGAATAAAAGAAAGATTGGATCAAACTATAAGAATTCTTGTTTTGGGGAGAAAGCAATTTGGACTTTATTTAGTAACCAAGTGGGAGTTTTCATAGATTTAAAATGTTGACATATTAGAGTACTGCTTTAAAAGATTAACCAAGAGTACTCTACAGGATGGCATGGAGAGGCTAAAGGGATAGGAAGCAGTGAGAATGTTTTGCAACATTTAATTGACTAGATAGACATGAACAGGTAAGCTTTCCAAATATTAATATATGCAGGCAGAGAGACGATTCAGATATGATTTAAAAATCATGACTGAGACATTTGTTGACTGTGCTAATACATATGTTTTCATGGATTTTTTTTTAACATTTGTGTTTCACTTTTGAGATTAACATTCAGAGAAAACTCTTCCTGAAACTTTTGTGGAGACTGCTACCTCCCTGAATCCCAGTGTTCGGGAGTTTCAAAGCCCTGGAGAAAAGTATCTACAGGTTAGTTTCCTTAGCAGACCTGCCAATGGAGTGCAAAGTTCCCGATCTCTACAGCCTACGCCCAGCTCACACTTGCTCTAGTTGATGCTTCTCTTCTTTTCACATCTCTGGCCTCCACTTTAATTGGGTTTTCAGCCCTGGCAGCAGACAGTTGGTTCTCGGCCTACCCATTCATCTGAGGACTTCGCTCCTTTAACTGATAATGTCTAAAGCTCATCAGAGGGCACCATTTAGATGAACCAACAGAAAAGCTTTTATTCAATAAGGGCTAGAGGGATTCTATTTAAACATATAATAGAGCTGTCAGTTTTCTTGATAATGGATTCACTTTTCCAAGCTACCAATCTAAGTCATGTTATATTTATAAACCAAAACTATACACATATATAGAAAATACATATAATTTATATTATACATATATTTTTTTCTTATTGAATTATTTTTGAGAATATAGACTATGTGCCTTGGTGTTCTGATTATTTCACTTTTTTGCCATATAATCTGTGCTCTCAGTGGATATCTAATAATTTTTTCTTTTTTTTTTAGGCAAGGCAACCCTTGGTTGACCTCACAGATTGCAAGTACCTTGTCAGTTTACAATCTCTTATTTTTTATTTTATTTATTTTACACCTACAACACCTGGTCTTCCTAGGTGGTCTCCTATCCAAGTACTAACCAGGCCTGACCCTGCTTAGCTTCTGAGATCAGACGGGATCGGGCTTGTACAGGGTGGCATGGCCATAGACAATGTCTAATAAATTTGAACAAAACTGAGGAGAAAGAATGCTTAGCTTACCCTGTAACATTAGACAAATAATATTTAAAAGTGTAATGCCCTTTGTTTCCATACACAGACATACCCATTATCCGTAGAGTAGAATTTCTCACAAAGACAGTGAACACAAAGAAAAAATGGCATTAGGTCTTGTTTTCTTATCATTATATGTGCTTTAAGAAGATATAAATAATCATTAGCTGATTGTAATTTAACACAGGAAGACTCCTATAATGCCACTTCTTGCTCACCTCAGTGCCACCCTGCTCAGGCTATGATCCTTCCCTATACTGGAAAAATGTCATGACCCCATTGCTACCCTGTAGCTTACCTGTCTGGTTCCTTGACAGTAAAACCTTCAACGTATGCCACACTTCCATTTTAAAAATGTGATCATGTGATCATGTCATTTTGTAGACTAACAGTCTTTTGGTGACTCCTCTGTATTGGTCTAAGAGTAGGAAAACTCTTTCGATGAGTACATGAGGCCCGTTCCTAGTCAGGCCAGAAAATAAATGATGAAACTTCCTTAAAGATCCCTAAGTAGACTTTACTCTTTTACACAAACCTACATACTGTTCTCTTTCTGGAATGCCCATTTTGTTTTAGTTTAATTCTTATCATTTTTGCAATAATGACCAGTTCTTCCAGAAAGCTTCCACTGGCCTTTAAGTCTAATGCATGTGTTTCTCCACTGCGCAGACCTCAATCACACCGCCTTCCTTATCCTACTCTGCAAAAAATGTAGACTGTGTGGTCTTTCCCTGAAGTGTAGCTGCTGCTTTATCCCCACATCCTAGCACAGAAATCCAGAAATCCTCTTCCCTGCAAATATCAACACATGGCACTCTCACCTCATCCAAGTTTCTCCTCGAATGTCAGATTGGCTGCTCCTTGCCACCTCTTTCTAAAAAAGCAACCCCCTCCCTGCACGGCACCACTCTGTCTCCCTACCCTGCCTCGTTTCTCTTAGCATGTTCCGGAACTTTCTCAGGTCCTACTGAACACATATTTGTCTGCTTCCCATCTCTCCAACTAGCCTATTAGCTTCAGAAGACCAGAGGCCATCTCTCTTTTCTGGAAAATATTTCCAGAACCCAGAACATTGTGGAACTCAATCACTTTCCATTGAAGGAATATATGTGAAAGGCACTGCCTTTAACCATCCCTGTTTATAAAAACAAGCATTCTATATAGATGTCTTCGTTAAGATAGTTCCTTCTTTCTTTGTCTCCCATAATTTGTATCTAGTGCTTCCCCTCACTAAATATAACTAATAGTGATTTTATTTTATATTTTAATCACTTAGAAAAGAGCAAACTGAAAATGATAACTTATCAAAGTCAAATCATCCTCCATCTCTCTCCTGTGAGATCGGTCTACGGGAAGTTCCATAGAGGATATTAGATATTATCCTATGACCTTAAGTCAGAAACACATTTTTACTACATTTTAGCCATCAAATTAAATAAGATTAAATTGAAATATAATTATACTTCAATATGAAAATGCAAGAAAATATTTTTAATAAGAAAATTGAATTTTCTTATTAAGCTAGACTATGACATTTCAATCTTACATATTCCCTATGGTAATAGTTCCTTTTGCACTAGATACTTAGAATATCACATGTAATAGTCACAGCAAGAGAAAATTAATTGCAGGAGTGATGAATGGGACTGGGAACATGAAGAGCTTTTAAGAAAAGTATCTTTTTTGAATTTATTGAATGCTACACATTATAACAAAAATTTTCAGAGGCTGCCTCACAAACTTCTTGTCCCATGAAAACTGAGTCATAAAGTCACTTTGTAAGGAAAGGCCAGGAGAGCCAGTCAGTGATCAGAGCGAGTATCCCTCAAAGTTGGAATCTTAGCTGAGGCAGGTCAGAGAGGGACTCTTCTGCCAGGTTGCATCTCTTCAGCCTGGCACTTGCTGTATTTAATGGTTCACCTGGGAGATGGAGAACTGAGAGTAGAAGTCAGATAGTGAAGGTCAGGGAAGGTCGGGAGGCTAAATTCAGAAGCAAAAGTGTCTCCATATTTTTATATCTTCCTGCATAAGGATAAAAATGATGAAAACATTTAATTGTGTGGATGACGTCTGAATTTTCAGGCTGAAGTTGCCCAAGAAAGTATTATTTCGTATGTATTTCATGATATTTTCTGATAATTAAATATTTTCATTTAACTTGGTTCTGAGGGTGCTTATCACAAGGATGCTAGGTAAGGAGAGAATGTCCTATGAAATCATGAAATCGACTGCCTGAAGAGATCCATGAAATTTTTCACAGGTTAAGATATAGATCAAGGACCCACATGAATAAATAATAAATAGCAAATAGCAACTGTATTAAGTGACATAAAGACAAGGTGACTGGGGACAAACAGAGTGAACTGCAGCAGGAATCATGCAATCTGGGAGAACTGGAACCGATGAATGAGCTGATATTTGATAGCAGGATTAATGTGGTGAAGGAGAAGAGAATACCCTAGGCAAAAAGAACAATATTTAAAAGACACTAAGATGAAATAATGCGGGGCATATTCCAACGAGTGAAATACAGCCAATGTGACCAGAAATCAGAGCGCAAAGGTGAACTCAATAAAGCAGGAGATATAAAGAGGACCTGGCCCACAGAAGACCTCACAGACCAGCCATGAGAAGTGCTTTCAACGCAGGAGGATAAAAATCCTGCTTGGATCTCCATGTTTACAGACCCTGCTGGATACAGGACAGAGAACAGATGAAAAGAGAGGCAGACCAGTTTCAGAGTGACCAATTAAGAAGTCATTACGAACCAGGTAAAATGA
This sequence comes from Pteropus vampyrus, assembly GCF_000151845.1. Taxonomy (NCBI): domain Eukaryota; kingdom Metazoa; phylum Chordata; class Mammalia; order Chiroptera; family Pteropodidae; genus Pteropus; species Pteropus vampyrus. Next base: position 6,514,729 of record NW_011888841.1, read on the forward strand.
CTGCACTAGGAAATAGGCCACTAAGATGGAAAAGGTAACAAACTGGAAAAGTCCAGAGAAAGTAAAATTGAGAGGCATTAATGGTGGGTTTCATGGCGAGTGGTGACAACTGGATTTCCAATCATTTTTGACAAGTGATAAGAATAAGGGATAAGATTTCTACCAAGAACTAAGATCATGAGTTCCGTTTTAGACATGTGAATTTGGAAATATCTTCAAAAAAAAAAACAAGTAGAAATCAAAGTGGGTGATTGGGTGCATGATTCTAGATATCAGAGAAGAATTGTGGACTGGATACACGAGAATCCATCAATCCCATCAACAAGATGCTAACTGACATTCTCTGGCTACTCTAAAATCGCAGCTGTCTTTACCACTCTCATTCATTCTTTGCTTTACTTTTTCCACATTTATCATCCTGTAAGAGATTACGCCACTTCCTTATTTTTATGATCATGTATTTTCTGTACCCCACAATTCCTAGAAAGTAAGCTTTCTAAGAACAGATTGCCCCACCCCCCATTATATCACTATGGCTTTGAACAGTGCCTAGTAGAGAATAAGTACTCAATAAATAAATAAGTGCTCAAGAAATATAACAGAAGGGAAAAAAATCTCTAAAATACATATAACAGTATTTTGTATTAAGGTATTTCCAGTGCTTATCATTTTGACTCCTGCCAGACAAAACTAAAGGCAAACAAAGGTAATTCTACCAGGAGTTAAACCAACGTGGCCCAACTATTTGTCTTTATTATGGACTGGCTTGATTCAGTAAATAAATTTAGAACATGGGTTCTTAATTTATGTAGACCTTCCTGGGTGATGAGATTCAGAGGTCAATGCATTATGGATAAATGTGTAAATTAAGCAATATAATTTTAGCATATTTAAGCAGAGGAGTCCATCAAAAACCTGGCCACAAGAATATTTCTGAATATACTTCACCATGCCAGATGCCTCTCCCCACTAAAAAAATAACCAATCTCACTGACCAAGCTTGCTGAGAATTGAATGTGCCTACTACACAGAGCCAGCTTCTCACTGTTTTAATCATACTGGGTGCATTTCTGCTTGAAACCAAATATTATCTATATGTTGATGAAAATAGTTCACATTTATAGAAAAACATCCTATAATGTGTAATTTTTAATTAAAAATAAATATGAACTATAAAGCATTTAATTGGTTTATTAGACAGAATTCTTAATGATGCCCTTTAAATATTGAAATCCCATAACTATTTTAATATTTGGTGCACACATAAAATCGAATAGGTCAATGTGGCTATTTTGAAATTTGAGAGAAATTCGGCCTTAGATTGCCAATAAAAACAGCGTGTAGTTCTCCCTTTTAAAAATATGGGACTGGGATAATTTAAATAGCTTTTATTTGGAGGATCATTTATCTCCCCTAGGGTTTCATCAATTTTCAGTTATTATTAACACCACAATGAAGAGTAAGATCGAGAGCTCCAGAGTCTTGGTCAGAACTGAATATTAAGCGAGTGATTTTCATAGAATTAGGATTCATAACTCTATGGATTTGGCTACTTGGAGCTCTCCAGCCTGTCAGTCTTTATAAGTACAGACAAGATAAGCCATACTGCCTCTCTTGCATAATACTTGTACTTATATATAATGCTGGGCTTGGAATTATCAAATTTTTAAAGAAATAAATAGAAAAAATTATTGTGTCCGGTATTTTACAACAGAGCGAGATACTCGGATGATGAGTCTGGTGGGCCCTGGAGGGTACACGTTAACTGTGGGGGCTGACCAGCTCTACACGTCAGCATAGCCAGCTGACACATAGCATCCAGACCGCCCAAGGCCATGGAAGACCATGAAGACCCATGCCCTCCAGAGGACACACAGGGAAAGCCTGTGACTGAGGTCAGGAAGCAGGACCATCTGTGTCCATCTGCTTCAAATTTATGTCCCCTGATAAAGTTCTATAGAAAAGTTTGTGGAAATTAAACTGTAAAGCTCAGGGACAGAAAAACCTTCAAGGTATATATTATCTCTAAACCTTCATCTTGCAAATAATGCTATGTTTTGTTTGAGGTCACTGGGGCCGCCTTTTGGAGTGAGGACAAATGTATATATAAATGCATAAATTTATTGTTTGAATTAAATTTTTTAAAAGTGCAGGAGACGTTTGCCTATAAGTAAAAAGGTAATGTGTACTAGTCACGATTCCCTAAATTAGTTTATTTCATTTTCTTAGTTCAGTAAATTTCAGTTTTAAGAATTACTGACACATATAAAGGATTTTTTAAATCACACATAAAAAGATAGATGCGGACAATGTGTACAAAGGTGTCAACAAAACCACCACACAGGAAGAAGCCTTTTCATCTTAACCCCAGTTCCACAGGACCCTAAGTATGAGTCGTGACTCAGCGCCCCCTACCGATGATAAGAGAACCAGGCAGCACGTTTTCTCTGCCACAGGTTCAGAAATAGCATACTTAACACAGAGGTCAAAACTTCTGTGATCTCGGAGTTCTGGATCTCAGTCACGAAGAATGGGGACAATTTTTTCAGTGTTTAAACGTGTCACATGGCCTTCCTTCATAACATAATGCAGGATGCAGATATCAGTAAAACTAGGCTGCCTGCAACCTTATCTGTTGAAACTATATAATAACTCACATTCATGCTGAACATTACAATCTTTTTTTTTTTTTGGTTGTTTCTGCACATCAATTAAGAAAGGAAGAACACCAAATACATTTTAGAAATATTTCCAACAAAAATGGTTAAGTATTAATAAACATATGGACATTGAACTATCATTTACCTAATTGTGTATCTCATGCAGTTTTTCTTGCGTCAGGCTATGGCATGACAGTTGATGCAAAGTGAGTAGCTGACCAATTAATTACCATCTGGCCAGTCGAAAGTGTAATTCAAGTCTGTATGTAACCAAGGATCCCATCTTGAATAAGTCAGTCTCCCTTCTCAAGGGATCAATTCTCTCTTCTTCAAAATTAGTATATACGTTGGGTTAATTTCTTTGTTTCCTTCTAGCCCAAATATTCTAAAATTATGTAACTTCAGGGAGCAAAAAACAACAAAATCCAATTACTTAAATGAGGTGTTGCTGCAAAATATTTTGAGCAAACACATTTTTGAAAAATGTCATTCTAAATATCCAAAATACAAATGAAAAACAATAGTGTGTGTGTGGTGGGGGGGACAATATGGTTACTTGCTAAGTAATTAAAATTAGCAAATCCATCAATTTATCTGCAATTACAAAATGAAGACATTATGACTTTAAACTTAATGAAGAAATAAAAAAAAACAGTAAATGTGCCCTTTGACACAACTGAAGGACATTCTTACCGTGTGCTTTTAAAGTCAATATTACAGTAAGAGTGGTAACCAGGCAAATAAAATTCTATTAACTGTCATGTTATTGCCGAATTCCACTAGACCACCTGAGATATTTAAAGAAGCCTGGGGCAGGAAAGGAGCAAAATTAAGCCATTCATCTTTTGACTAATTTGTTCGTGAAGCAGACGGGCCTGTGCAGGACTCCTTTCAGATAAAATATACCAAATGCTTTCCCGATGTCCAAAGTCATTTCAATCCGCATATTTCTGGTTCATAATTAACTGTCAAAATCATGATATTCTATTTAAGAGGACCACCTATTGAGGAAGAATCTTATGTTAGAAATTTGTGTATTCTCAACATTAATTTCCACAATATTCTGACAGATCATCCCTTTGAAATCAGATCTACGTGTGGTGAAGGTGTTTAGTCCCCACCAATAGACTCTGTTTTGTTAAGTGGAATCTTGACCCCCCTTTATGCCCATAGAGATATCTAGAATTCCAGCTATAGAAATAAATGTCTACAAATAT
>NW_011888841.1:6520494-6521252 GCF_000151845.1 Pteropus vampyrus
CTTTTTCTTCCAGCAAATCTGATTTTTCTACATATTATGAATAACTAAATCTACATAAGCATGTTTGAGAATAACTGGCTTTATCCTTTGCCCGCCTGACATAAACTATGCTTTTAATTTCCTCTATTCTTTGTTCGTGTTTTCATATAAATGTTCAATAGGGGTTTAAATCCTTTTCTCAAGCTTCTCTTTTGTCATGTTTCTAATTACCTAGCCTAATTGCTCAGAACCTTCAAGAGCTGGCAAAGTTTTTAAAATAGTTTTCTTTAATTATGATTCTTTAGTGGGGAAAATGCTGCTAAACAAAAGTTAAAACTGAACACTGAATATCCATGTTAGAGGAGTAAAGAGAAGAAAATTAAATATTTGCTTTAAAAATAGCCTAAGAAAACTAAAGGATATCTTATAAGCCACTTGACAGTATTAAAGACTCAAGATCCATGATGATCAAACTGATCTGATGAGAAGATTCATACAACTTATATAAGTATATATAGAGAGAGAGATAACTTGCAGAATATATATGTGTGTACATATATAATATATATAAGTATATATTATATATGTCTGGATGTGTATGTGTGTATATATAACAGTCTATTACATTCCTTATACATGCATAAGTCAGAACTGTAAGAATTATTGTTTATTTAAAATAGATATTTTCTGCCCAGTATTAGAAATTTAAAATCCTAATTCAGATTTCAAGATAAAGACAATTATCAGGAGCAGCAAAGGAATGGTTGACACCTTCTCAG
>NW_011888841.1:6522577-6525324 GCF_000151845.1 Pteropus vampyrus
AGAATTTTAAGTCATAGACCATAAGCATCCCCACCTTAACCTCTTGGTAGGTAGAAGTGACATACACTACCATAAAAGATAGTGAGGATCTAGGTTCTGACATTGTCTCAGCAACTGCTTAGCCATGTAGATATAAACACCATATTTAGTGTTTTTAGAGATCACAGACGATCCATAAGTTCCCTCCAGCTGTGTAACGCTCTCAATTGATAAGCTCTACTGGCCTATGTAATGTCTAGATGAGAAGTAACATTCAGACAGCATTTAAGCATTAATAGGCAGGGTTCTTAGCACCTTGAAAACCCTTTAAAAGGGCCACTTTTATTATTCTAATTTTATAGTTGAGGGAATTAATGGAGAAAGGGGTTATGTGAAAGCTGTAAAATGCCAGAGATTTACATGCGGGCAACCTGTCCCCAAAATCACAGCTTTAATTCAAAATGTCACTGCCCACCAGACTTTGTAGGCAGCAAAAATATTGTCCAAACAGCAGCTCGAGTGGAAATCTAATATGTACAAGTCAATGTGGAGACATTTCTGTTCAAGAGGGGGTACTGGGACAGGTGGGACAGAAGCCCAGACTACTGGCCGCTCTCTCCTCCTCCTCCAAGCTCCCCCATTCTAACAGGGAAAGGCTAAAAATTACCAAAATAAATCCAAAGTAAATTATCTCTAATTCCTTTGAATTTTTAATATTTTGACTAGATAACCATAGATTACACATGGTCGCCTTTGTTTAAAGCATAATTATTACCTTTTGTATATCTATCCAGGAAATAAAAAATAATAAATCCTGTTTTATAAAAAATGATATTTTTGCAGATTCTTCTTGTCAGGATGAAAGATGAATATTATCCTGCAGTTGTGCTTGCTACATTGCAATTATTTTCCCAGCAGTATATTAATTAGCCAACTCCAGTAGTCTAGAACTCTTTGATGCTCGGTAATGAGATTAATAATAGATTCCTATCAACCCTCCCAAAGCTACAACAGGCACCAAGTACTTCTAATCCGTATTGCCTATATGTGACATGAAAAAGCTCTTCAGGCGTCCACAGCTAAATGGAGACCATCATGTTCAGAACACCGTGATGTCTAGAGCTCACAAGAGGAACACCTATGAGAACAACATTCCGATATTCTTCACTGCACCTGGTGTACAATGGATTGGCTTATTTAAGTCGTGCACATGGGGTTCCAAGTGCTTTCTCTGTATGACTAATCTGATGCTAGCTGTAGCCTAATGGACTGCAGTCTCTAAGAAACGCATGGACTGTCGAGTTAGAGGCACTGGACACACAGATGGTGTGTGCTGAGAAACATCTACTCTAAAGAGAAACTATCAAGAACCTCTCTTCTTGAGGCATTCGTAATTTTCTGAAAATTGTTTTACATGAAAAAAAATAATGAATCACATCTAAAAATTAAAGCTGGACTATGTACTGTAAACCTTGAGTATACATGTACACACAGAAATACTCAAATCCACGCTTATCGGATACGGAGTGCTTCTCCCTTATCCAGGTCAGGTATAATCACTTCCTTTTTTAAATGTCTTACACACCTTTACTTGGGCCTTGGAAGTATGCGCCCAACTATATCCCAGTCATCATGTCAGAATCCCAGTGGGGTTGCCATCTCCCTTGGCCCCTGTCTGAGGAGGGACCCACACAGGAAATTGGATTTTCCATACCGATTACATTCTGCAGCTGCTTGGAGCAGGGGCATTACAAACATGAATTTTAAAGCTTTAGCTTTTTATTTCCTTACAAAATATGGGACACGGAATCCACATTCAGTATAAAAGCAACCATCGTAAGCCTAACCGCATACTACTCATCAGCAACAATGTAATATTTCTATTTTATTATTTTTTTTAAATCTATTTGCTCTGTGGTTGATTGAATTTGCAGATGTGGAACCAGAGGAGACAGAGAGCTGACTGTATAACATCACCTCAAGCCACTTTCTCAAAGGGTAAACTTTGCTTTTACACCAAAAGGAACATGTGATGTTTGTAAAACTCCAGAGATGAACGTTTCTGTACATTTTTTTTTTAACACCAATACTGTAGAATAGAGGGGAATCTGCCCGTCGAGATTTCCTCAAAGAAGCTAAAAGAATAATGCCTAGACCTCTTTGCTACCTGTTATTTCTGTCCCAGGAGAAGCTATAAGAAGATTCAGAACATTTCCCTGCTTGTAGTTCTAGAGAGCTTGGTGTAGAAATTGATGCTAAACCACGAAAAATGCACGTACGTCGGCAGATTGCAGTATGTGTGGCTTGATGCGTGAGTTTATGTGGATGCGTAGGTGCTACTGCGTGTGTGTGTGTGTGTGTAGGTAGGTAGGTAAGTAGTGGAATTGGGGTAATAAGAGCCATAAATCTTATTAGAAAGAGGGAGGCTATGCTGTCTTCCCTTTCTTCTGCATCCTCCCTTTGATACCGTGGTCATCTTGTCCCGTAAGACGACACCGATACAGTTTGATGAGAAAAATGAGGCTGGCATTTTTCAGAGCCGACCTCTTAGTGCATTCTACAGTTATTATTATGTTATTTTATACCCGACATTTGAATGCAATGCATTAAATTGACAATATTAAGTGCACAAGAGAGTTCTAAATGTCCGCGAGGTTGCCGAACGACAGAAAGGGACCAAAGAAACTTTCCAGCCTGTGAGACTTTAAGTGCAATCCCAGAAAGGACAGGTTTTATTATCGAGTCAGACTCCTGAATTAAATAACAGT
>NW_011888841.1:6525374-6540472 GCF_000151845.1 Pteropus vampyrus
CAAGTGCTTTCTCTGTATGACTAATCTGATGCTAGCTGTAGCCTAATGGACTGCAGTCTCTAAGAAACGCATGGACTGTCGAGTTAGAGGCACTGGACACACAGATGGTGTGTGCTGAGAAACATCTACTCTAAAGAGAAACTATCAAGAACCTCTCTTCTTGAGGCATTCGTAATTTTCTGAAAATTGTTTTACATGAAAAAAAATAATGAATCACATCTAAAAATTAAAGCTGGACTATGTACTGTAAACCTTGAGTATACATGTACACACAGAAATACTCAAATCCACGCTTATCGGATACGGAGTGCTTCTCCCTTATCCAGGTCAGGTATAATCACTTCCTTTTTTAAATGTCTTACACACCTTTACTTGGGCCTTGGAAGTATGCGCCCAACTATATCCCAGTCATCATGTCAGAATCCCAGTGGGGTTGCCATCTCCCTTGGCCCCTGTCTGAGGAGGGACCCACACAGGAAATTGGATTTTCCATACCGATTACATTCTGCAGCTGCTTGGAGCAGGGGCATTACAAACATGAATTTTAAAGCTTTAGCTTTTTATTTCCTTACAAAATATGGGACACGGAATCCACATTCAGTATAAAAGCAACCATCGTAAGCCTAACCGCATACTACTCATCAGCAACAATGTAATATTTCTATTTTATTATTTTTTTTAAATCTATTTGCTCTGTGGTTGATTGAATTTGCAGATGTGGAACCAGAGGAGACAGAGAGCTGACTGTATAACATCACCTCAAGCCACTTTCTCAAAGGGTAAACTTTGCTTTTACACCAAAAGGAACATGTGATGTTTGTAAAACTCCAGAGATGAACGTTTCTGTACATTTTTTTTTTAACACCAATACTGTAGAATAGAGGGGAATCTGCCCGTCGAGATTTCCTCAAAGAAGCTAAAAGAATAATGCCTAGACCTCTTTGCTACCTGTTATTTCTGTCCCAGGAGAAGCTATAAGAAGATTCAGAACATTTCCCTGCTTGTAGTTCTAGAGAGCTTGGTGTAGAAATTGATGCTAAACCACGAAAAATGCACGTACGTCGGCAGATTGCAGTATGTGTGGCTTGATGCGTGAGTTTATGTGGATGCGTAGGTGCTACTGCGTGTGTGTGTGTGTGTGTAGGTAGGTAGGTAAGTAGTGGAATTGGGGTAATAAGAGCCATAAATCTTATTAGAAAGAGGGAGGCTATGCTGTCTTCCCTTTCTTCTGCATCCTCCCTTTGATACCGTGGTCATCTTGTCCCGTAAGACGACACCGATACAGTTTGATGAGAAAAATGAGGCTGGCATTTTTCAGAGCCGACCTCTTAGTGCATTCTACAGTTATTATTATGTTATTTTATACCCGACATTTGAATGCAATGCATTAAATTGACAATATTAAGTGCACAAGAGAGTTCTAAATGTCCGCGAGGTTGCCAAGTGACAGAAAGGGACCAAAGAAACTTTCCAGCCTGTGAGACTTTAAGTGCAATCCCAGAAAGGACAGGTTTTATTATCGAGTCAGACTCCTGAATTAAATAACAGTCCTCCGCAACTGCAAATGGCATCTAAACCAGAAGTCGCTCTTTTAGGAAAGTTTTTGTTGCTGCTGTTGAACTTTCCAGTGCCCCCTGATGTCAAGTGCATGCTCTACCTGTCATCTTCAGCACAGCATAAAGGGTCCTTACTCATCGGACTGCATGCATGTTTACCAACTGTCCCTGGAGTTACAAGGACATAATATGAGCTTCTAGTACAATTGCAGGGCCAGAAACTGTGCCAGTTTCCTCTGCTCCTGGCCTACTGATTTGCTGACTTTCTTCAAATTTATTTATTTGCTTTAACGCAAGGTTAAGAAAACTTTTTGTATTATTAGAACCTTAAATATATAAACATGCTTTGAGAGGCTCTAAAAGAAATATGTAGTTCAACTTTCTATGGTTAATTGTTTTAAGTGTATTTTATTTTCACAGAACCCTCTTTTGAAAGGAAATATAGATTAATATTTCTCAGAATATTACTATTCTGGAAAGAGAGCTTGGGAAATTCTTGGTTAGGCCTCTGTGTCCCATTGAAATTCAAATGAGAGAATATATTAAACTTTATCATTTTTCAAAGTATAAATTTCATTTATCAAATCTTCCTCTAACAGATTTCAAAGAATGGAGGCTGGAGAGAATGTGGGGATTCTGGTGTTGGCAAAATTTTAAGCCTTGGCCTCATGTACAGTTTTGCTTTGTACAGCAGGTGGTGGTCAGAAGAATATATTTTATATCAAGGGACAGAGCCCTCTGATTCCACCTGGAACTGTGAACATCTGAAATCACGTTGGCACAGATCATCGGTTTACCAAAATCAAAGAACTCTGTGGTTTCTCTATGTGGTTTATTAGTATTGTGTTAGTTGTTTTTTTGTGTATTAACATTTATATATATAATGTTTATGTCACCTGTGTATAATAAGTAAATTATAAATGTTTTCAAGTCATCTCAATGACTTAAAATTATGATGTTTAGTTGGAGTTTTAATAATCTTGGTTTTTCAATTATCATTACTATTACCATTATTGTCTCCTCAGCACCACGATCACCACAAATATTCCTGGGATTTCCTGTGATCACTTAGTTGGTGTATCATAGGTTGAATCATATCCCCCAAAATTTGTATGTTAAAGTCCTACATCCTAGTACCACAGAATGTGACTGTATTTGGATAGAGAGTTTTTGAAGAGTTAGTTAAGGTTAAATGAAGTCATTAGTGTGGGCCTTATTCCATATGACTGATCTCACTATAAGAAGAGATTAGGACACAGACAGAGGGATGATCACGTGATAACGGCGTGAGAAGGCAGCTGTCAGAAAGCCAAGAAGACGGGCTTCAAGAGAAACCAAACCTGCCGACACCTTGATCTTGGACTTCCAACCTCTAGAATTGTGAAACAATAAGTTTCCATTATTTAAGCCACCCAGTCTGTGCTGTTCTGTTATGGCCGCCCCAGCAAACCATGCAGTGGTTATGTAGGCCATTTCCTATCTACCCCTCCAAACCCAGCCTCTCCCCTTCTCCTGTTCCGTACGAGCTGGTCTTTGTGACTGGCTCTGCCTACTCAGTGGCTCCAAGCTGGGTTCAGTGAAGGAGGCATCAGCAGAGGACACGCATCAGAAAGAGAGCAGGACAGGCCCTTGGGCTCCTGGCTTCTCCCAGCCACACACATCCTCAGGTGTCCACAGCTAATGTCTACTAACTCTCAATGTCAGCTTCAGGGTTTCTAATCTCCCTCTACCAGCCCCTTTAAGTCTAAGGCTGGTAAGATGCATGTCTGCTGCCTGCCCACCTCAAGGTGCTTCCCTGTGTGTACTTAGCCACATCTTTGTACACAGCCCCTTTAAAACTAGCTAGCCTCAGTGACTCCATCTGAGCCTGTTAGCTGCTCCTGCCAGGACGCTAAAGTAGCTGTTTAGTGGATGTGAAGGAAATAGTCCACTCTCAGCAAGACCAAATCAAAACGGTCAACGTTAGTTGATTGGAATGAATACTTTAGGGTAATACATTGTCTCTTTTTTCTTATTCCTTTATACATAAATCCATAGTGCCTTAAATAGATGGCACAATCAATGAGTAATTAGTGAGTAGCTATCTTGCAATGCCTTTTAAAGATGTTCATCTGCTAGAGTTGGTGCTTTCAATCTCCTAAATGTAACTGCAGGTTACTCTGAGAGATCCAAAAGGCAGAATTAATGTTAGCCTTTCTTAATTCACATGGTCTCAAAATGTTTTCTCACTCAGCCTCACTCTATTTCTCTCTCTTTTTCCTACAGAGAGTGGAAAGGTGTTCACAAATCTAGAAAAGTGAAAAATTTGGCTCAGTAAATGTAATTTATAGTAAATATTATATTAACTCTTATTTCAGTTGCGTGAAATTAAGACTGTTAAATTATACCATAAATGGTACAAAATAATTGCCATACAGACTCTAACGCAAAAATGAATCACTCGCCAATTTTAACTCTATGTAATTTCTTTATCCGATTTCAAGATTTTTAAAGTTTTATGATTTTCATAAGGACATTGTCAATATATTGTGCTAAATGTTCATAATTATTGCACCTCTGCTGCCATCTAGACTTTAAGGGAAAGCACTGCAGTCAGACTTCTCAGCTGAGATGATGCATGAAAATGACATAATGCATAAGAGAATGATCTGTCTGGTTGCATTAATGTTAATGTACTCCTGCAAAAATTTTTATAAGAGATTTACAAATAAATGCATTTAATTATTGCTTAATATAATATACCCAAACTTGGTTTACTAGTTAACCTTTAATGGATGACGAAAGTGGAGGAAAATATACATAAAATAATGAGGCGACATATTATTTCAAAGTCTTAAGTCGAATAAGCAACACTATAAATTAACACTATCAATTAAGTTTTATAGCACATGCCTTTACTCTTCTAACGTTGATCTCTTCAATTAATTAATCTATAACCATTAATTGCTCTTATACTATATCCACCCCCATCCATTAAATATTTATAGATTTCATTAGGAAGCACAGAAGGAAGCTATTAAATCTCAGGCTCCGGAGAGAGTCGGCACCAGGTTCAAGTCTGAGTTCTGATGCTTACGGTCTATGTGAACATGGGCTAGTCACTCAACTTCTCCGAGTGTCATGCTCCTCATCAGTAACAAGGAAATGATAGCATCTGCCGAGTTTCCAGGATGGGATCTGATGGCACACAGGTCTGTGCCAGGCTCGGTGTTCAGGACAGGCTAGATACCATCTCTTTCAGCACATAAGCTAGAAGTCTCACTAAATCTTCTGCAATCTTCCCCTACACCATTATAAAGATGTGTCCGATATTGCCCCTGTATTATCTTTGTTGTCTTATTTTTCTAATGAGAAACTTAATTCATATTTAACTTACAAAATTCAAACACTGCAGAAATTTAAAAAACAAAAAAAATTAAAAATTTAAAAAAAAACAAAACAGATGTTCAAGCCCTTGCAATTTCATCCTCTCGTCATCCAAAAAAAGAGAGATCCACTGTCAATGCACAATGCACATCATGCTATTTTATTTTTACTGTACATCTACTGGCACAGATTTTATTATTTTTCTGCCAACAGGATCATTCAATGCATTCTACGGTGAGCCTTCTCTCAACTGTAACCCCCTGCTCTGAATCCCACTCAGTTTGACGTCTATCCCAGCGTGTTTTCACATCTAAGAATTAGACTTGATTCAAGAAACACTGATAATGCAAAATGCTTTGGGAAATTTGAAAATAATGGAAATCTCTTACACTAACGGAGACAACCCCGACATACACTCCAGACTTCAAATGCTGCCTCTCCTCTCTCGCTTTCTTTCTCCTCCAACCCCTGCAGGCCCCAGGCCTGAGCTGTCCCCAACCCCTGTTCACAGGTGTCCCCTGCTGCCGACTGCCTCTTTCCTTTCTCAAAGCAATTTAGCTCTCTATTGTCTTATCTCATGAAAAGATTTCCTGTACATTCTCCTCAAAATATGCAAGAAGAGTTGAAGGGTCAAGGGTGGGGAATTGCAAACATTTATTTTTATTTGTTTGTTTTTATTACATTGCATTTCAACAAACTTTTTCAACTAAAAAAAAATATTTCTTGGGTATCGTAACAACCAATTTTTTTTTTTCTCATCAGGAAAAAGATGGAGAAGACTGAGGGAACATACAAAGGAGAGTCAGCTGCACCCAGGGTATATCGACAGGAGGGAGCCATTGGCAGCTCTAGGCCACCCAGCAAGGGGAGGCAATTTAGATGCCTAGAAAATGCCTCCCTTCTAACCTTAGGGTTTAGCCAGGTCAGAAGAATTCATTCCTGGACCTTCCCTCATCCTGCCGTCCCTTAAGCAGAACCTAACTGCACAATGGAACAGAGAGTTCTGCAGAGAGGGAAGGAAATAGAAAGGAGAAAGGATGTTGCAAATGAAGAATACGCCACACAGCTTTCCTTCAATGTATGCAGTACACGTAGGATTCTTTCCAGCAATTGCTTCTCCTAGGCCAAGACGCAGAAAATATATAGTCTATCTTCTGTTTTTTGTTTTGTTTTTGTTTTTAGGCGAAGCAACCCTTGTTTGACCTCACAGATTGCAAGGACCTTGTCAGTTTACAATCTCTTATTTTTTTTATTTTATATGCCTGCAGCACCTGGTCTTCCTAGGTGGTCTCCCATCCAAGTACTAACCAGGCCCGACCCTGTTTACTTTCCGAGATCAGACGGGATCAGGCTTGTTCAGGGTAGCAGGGCTATAGACCTATTTATCGTTTCTTTCTAAATTTTCCTCTTTAGTGAGCTCCGGATTATTTAAAAGAAAATGAGTCTGTTTTTTCATAGCATGGATTTAATTATCTAACATGGGCTTGGCATAACCTAAAAGTTTGATAAACTGAATTGTACCTAAACCTATACAATACAGCTTTGTTAAAAAAATCATGTATTCGTAATGAGAACAAAGAGATATGGAAAAAGAGAAAAATGAAGAGAGAGAGAAAGATGGAGAAAGAAATATTAGGGGAGAAAAGAAAAACAGAAAACTACATACAGGTGGAGGAAATTTTATAAAACTGAAGCAGAGGTCCGTAATTTGAATCAGAAATCCAAAATTTACTAAAATAATTTATACGACAGAAAGATAAAAGGGTAAGGATTGGTGTGTGTGTATCTATAAAATAGATCTGTATTAACTTTAACATCTGCTGAAATGCACCAAATGGAAATGTCCATGGCCTTGATCATTACTATGGGAAAAAATTACAGTTATACCTGGGATTCTACTAAATTTAAACAAAGTATCCCCCCTACAATCTTAGGGGAATTACTGAATATAGAATAGGAGACAAACAAGTATTCCTTACCTTACCGGCTGGAACTATAGTCTTGCCTAAATCTCCATGATCATAACATGCATAACCCTAAAATACTACATAGTGGACACAAACAATATGATGCAATGAGTAATAAATTAAAATTAAATTAAGTGTTTGGCTCTCAAGATGGCTTTGACTATTCAAGGTCTTTTGTGCTTCCATACATAGCTGATGATTTTTTGTTCTATTTTGTTTTTTTAAAGTGCTGATGTAATTTTGATGGGAATTGCATTTCATCTGTATAATGCTTTAGGTAATATGTCATTTTTACTATGTTGATTCTTCCAATCCAACAACACGAAAAATCTTTCCATTTCTTTGTGTCTTCTTTGATTTCTTTTAATAGAGTCTTATAGTTTTCATTGTATAGGTCCTTTGCATGTTTTGTTAGGTTTATTCCTAGGTATTTTATTCTCTTTGTTGCAATTGCGAAAGGGATTTCTTTTTTTTTCGTTTTTTTCTGAAAATTCATTGTTAGAGTATAGGAATACTAAGAATTTTTGAACATTGACTTTGTATCTAGAAACTTTACCATATTCACTATTTCAAATTGACTTCATATAGTCAGATTCCATGGACCTATTCCCCTGCCCCGCATTAAAATAGTTAATACAATCCCGTGCAAAATAAGATGTTTGAGGATGGAAACCCACTATACTACATCTGTTTAGAAAAGGGGTAATTATCCTCACTGATTCTCCATGTAACAGCCTAAATCAGTGACCCACAGGGGGCTAACTATAACCTTAACACTGTGGCCCTACCCATGAGGGTCTCCATATAGTCCCAGACGAGATCACCACTCTCCTCAGCCCCCTGACTACCTGGGGAGTCCCTTGGAATAAACTAAGGAAGCAGCAATGAGAGGTCACACACTTCACTGCTGACATCATCACCATGCTCACTGGAGAGCTGCTACTTCTTAGTCCTTCACTGAAATAACTCTGACAAAGGACAAACACAAGAGTCAGCACAAATGGCCAAATGTTATGCTATGACCTTAGCAAAGATACCCTGCCAACAACCAGCCTCATCTGAGCATTTCTGCTGATCCTTGGGCCATTGCCAATGATCTCACTGTCTTGACTGGCCAATGGCACCAGTGACAATATCTCATCCAAGGATGCCCATTTGGGGGTAAAGAATTCTGGAAATTTCTTGCCGTGCAGATATTCAAAATATAAGTTAAGGTTACCTATCTCTCTGTACATATCAAGCCACAATACGAGTTCTCACCAAGTCACTCCTTATTCTCTTTGGAGCCCACACATCCTCAATAGTGACTCACTTCACTTCCCAGAATACACAACACTCTGAAAAGAGGCATTGAAAAGAACTTCCAGTTCTCTTATTGGCCTCTGGCCACAGGCCTCAGAAGTACAACCATGAGTTACTGAAACAAGTTCTTACTCCACTCCATAAAGCATGGTACGCTTTCCTCATCAAACAAACATCAGGAATAAATACTAATAAAGAGTTTGATTTCATTTTTTGATGTTTCAGTACTACCATCTTTCAGGCATCACCCTTTCTCTTCAGCTGAACATCTGGGTGAGTCAGTAAATTTAGGGCGCTCCCTCCTTAGTGCCTATGGAAGTTTAAAGTCACATAAGCCTTTAGAGTCTATGGGACAACTTATTAAAGACTGTCAATAGTTTATACAAGTTAGTCAAGAAGCCATTCTCAGTGGTGGTAGAAGGAAGTGCTTCTACTGACATGATATGAAGAAATGACAAAGCATGTGCACATGCCTTTGGTAACGTTCAAGGGAAAAAAAAAGATCTTATTGGTCAAGAGAAGTTTTTTAGCTAAGGTTTCAGGTAGCATCTTATTGGTTAAGAGACGTATTTTAGCTAAGGTTTCTTTAAGCCTAGATTTCCTCATCTATGAAATAGGGAATGTGATGCTGCCTACTCAGGGCTGATTTGAGAATTGAGTGAAACAGAATATCTATTCAGAAGAATGACTAGCAGATAATAAGAAAATAAATTGTCATCAGGACGCAGTGTGAGAATGAAAACTCCCCGCACATGGATCAGCCCCATGCTCTCCCAGGTGTCCAGCTACGATACCATATTTGAGTAATGCGGCTGCTGGTTCTTCAATACACACACTTCTAATTGCATCAGAAATGTGAGATTTAAGTTATTTTGGAGGATGCTCTCCCAAGTGCACGCTGAACACAGGTGACATTTGATATACAGGGAGAATGAGCGGAAGCATTTTAGGAGGATCACTACGCCTCTTACACAGAGAATGGGTGTGATGGTTTTAAAAACATGCCTTTGAACATTTTAATGCACCTCCCTTTAAGAGATGGAAATTCATTTTCCTCTTTTGAGTGTGGTCTAAATTTAGTGACTCACTTCTGATGAAGAGATACAGTGGAAATGATAGTCTGTCACTGCTGAGATTAGCATATACAAACACTGCAGCTTCAACTTATGGTTCACTCACTTTTTATCAGATCACTTACTTGGGGGAAGCCAAATGCCAGGTCACTATAGGCAGCCCCTGGAGCAGGCCCATCTGAAAGGAACCGCAGTCTCTGACAAATGGCCAGAAAAACACTGAGACCTGAAAACCACCATGGGAGTGAGGTTGGGAGGGCATCCTCCACCTCTGAACCTTCAGATGAGACAAAAGCCCTGATTGACAGCTATGCTACAACCTTGGGAGACCTCATGTGCCAGAGGAACCCAACTCCACTGCTCCCTGGTTTCTGACCCATGAAATTGAAGTGATAAACCTTTGTTGCTAGGATTTACAGGTAATTTATTGTACAGCATTAGGTAAAAGCACAGATGGCCTAGAGTTTCCTGGATTAAAGTAAGTGTAAAAGAAATCGAGAAACTAGATCAAATAGAGTCACTAGAATGAATAGAAAATACCTTTTATGAAAGATTAGAGATATTCAGCCTGTACATACATATATAGCACATACGTATAAACAATATATCAGGAGATAATGTGTATTATATCCATTATCAGGAAAAATTAGTAAATAAATTTTCATGTCCTACTAGATAAAGTACAGGTATGAGTGCTAGAAAGAATCACAATTACGCAAATTGCTGACCCAATTTGAATTTAAAAATTACAGTAGTTCGCAATTTCACACTGTGCCAAATCAGCAGCTCCAATGACAGGGCAGCAACCTCAATAATGTGTACTAAGAGTGACAATATACAGCAAATTGCAACCATAAATTTGTGAACAAACATACTTCATACAATAATGAAATTCTGCTATGGCTCAGAGATAGGGGAAAATTTCAAGGAATCACCAATAACGTCTTTATCTGTCATTAAAAAAAAAAAAACATTCTGGATATTGGATGACAAAGGTTTTTCCATGTGTGACAGTTAGAGAAAACTTGGGGGATAATGGCCATAGTTCAAAAATGGAAGTGTTATCAGAACACGAATGGCAACCTGACACCATAAAACTATTAAATGAACGATAAAACTTTAAAAGGAGTAACTTCTAATGAGGAACGGAATAATCAGTTCATAAATTTTATGGTTCTGCAATTAGGTTGTGGTTGACAGCGCAGGCTAGAGATTGAAACTAACGACTTGGGATAACCGAAAACATGAGAAATCGCAACTCGTGTTGGTTAGAGAACTCCCTTAATGGACACGAATGTAAATGTCTACAGTCAAAAACAGCTCACCACATTACAGTGTACTGGATAGTCTGTATCCTAAGAAATGTAACATTTGTTTTTGGACAGAGATTATTTAGAAGTATCCCATGTCCTCATGGTTTCATTTTCTAAACAGAGATTTTAAGAACCCATGCTCCTGGGAACTACCGACATTGAGGGGTCAGAATCCCATGCATACAGCATTGCAGACATTGCCAAGGTAACTCTCCATGACTACATGACAAAGAATAAGTTAAGTGTACTGAAGAAGATACCTATTTATCAATAAATAATTACTCATCATATTTTAATTCATTCTATAAAGCTGGTTTTTCCATTGTACAATTTTGTATGTGAATGTCATTTTCTGAATTTTCCTTTTTTTTTTTTTTGAATGTTTCTACCAGTTAATATGTAATCAAAATGGTTGTTTCTTTTTAGTAAACTTTGAAAAACATGTTGCCATTTTTTTCAAGGACTTTGTGGGGCCACTGGGATCACAAATAGAACTTGTTTATGAGACAAATATAGAGACCTCATAAAACTTATGTGAAGGCCTACCTAAGATTCCAGAACATTTTAAATCCCACCATTTATGTTCTATCTTTTTACTTGTCTTCTTGGGCCACTGGGTATATCACTGGTTCTGTTGGAAGTTTTGAATTACATGTGAAGGGAAGAAAAATGCCGAAAGCTGTAAGGCTTCGTGGCAGGCAGTAAACAAGGACAAATCAGGCTGAACCCTTGGAGTATGGAGCAAAAAGGTCTACGGCAAGCTGAAGCGTCCAGCCTTGTCTTCTTCAGACCAGGGTTTGCATTTCTGTTTATCAGCTAAATACCCAGATCATCTCGAGCGTGGTCTTAAGACATTCTGAACCACGATTTCTTCATCTGTAAAATGGGAATATTAAGTACTCACCTTGAAGAATTGTTGAGAATATTATGAGAGGTAACATCGTTGAGGTGCTCTAGCAATCAGCATACTGCTGGCCATAACTTATATATACTGTGTGTGTATGTATTCATATATATGTACAATGCATTTGCTATTATATTATCATACATCATCATCAGTGGCATAATTCATATTCTCAGTCATCACTACTATGAATAGATGTTACTGTTTATTTTGAAGTCATAAAGAAGCTGAGTTGTTGAGAATTTAAGTAATTTGCTTCTATTTCCACAGCCAGGTAGTGGCTGAACTACAGTGTGATTTTAAGTTTTTTTCTGACACAAAACTCATGCTGTTTTCATGTACCATAACCCTTCTATCTTTCCTTTCAGAGGCAGAACAGAATCCATCAATTCCTTAGTGTACAGCCTAGATAGGTTGACGGTGAGGTTGTCAGAAGAGATATAAATTACTCAGATAGTTATCTTTTAAGTAGAGAGACTTTATACTATCGTTAAATTATCCTGAAGAGTGATCAGAAAATTAAGGTACGATTATATATAACATCTATATATTTCTTAAAGTCAAAACAAATGACAATCAAAACATGCCAATTGTTGTCGTGGCAAAATAGTATTATGGAAGCTTAAAAAATCGGGGATATATATATTTATAATAGTCTTTTTCACCATCTGTCTCACAAGTGTCAGACTTACTTAAATGCCTGACATGCACAGCTGGTGATAGGCTGCTGTCATTCATTGGCATACATGCCACATGCCAGTTGCTCGACCGGTGCTAATTTGAGGAGCCTATGCTCTAAAAACATTTGTATGGTGGCTAATAAATATTTATTCACTGATGTGTGTGTGTGTGTGTGTGTGTGTGTGTGTGTGTGTGTGTGTTCAAAATGTCTCATAAAATAGTGCCACTAGGAGAATGAAAATGACAAAATCTGAGTCTTTATTCTTACTTCTTATGAAGCATATGGTTCATAATACTGTAAATACAATTTGCTCATTTGTAAAATAGTAATAATAAACTTCCCATTGGGTTGTTAGATTAGACAACGTAACATAAGTAATTCACTAAGTACTATGTTTTGCACATAATAAATATGCGTTAGCTACCACCACTATTATTCCTACTACTACTGTTATGACTATAACTTGTACATGATGCAGGAAAATTAATTATCTGTAATAGATAAATTAAGCACAATGAAATAGTTAGAGGCAGATTAAGGAGTTCATAAATAAAATGGAACTAGAAGAAAATAGGGATGTTGTAATATAAAGTGTATAGCAATAGAAGTATAAAACAATAGAAGAAATCACAAAGAAAAGTCAATAGAAATCAATTTATAAAAGAAATTGTCTATACATCAAGAATTATCAGAAACTAATTTAAAAATCAAGCAAATCCTAGTTTAAAAATCATTTGCAAAAATAAAAGAAATTATTAATACCTTTAATATATAAAGATTTCTTTTTAACCAACAACTAAAATACTAAAACTTCCCTTTGGAAAACGTAATATTATATGAACAGATATTATACAAAAAATATTAAAAATAGTCACTAAACACATGAAAGATGTGTACTTTCATTAATAAGAAAAGGTTGTCAGATTCCTATTGCTTATCAATTAGCAATGAGAATTTATTATCACTTTACTAATTTTAAGCTATTGTTAAATAATATTAATATTGTTGAGTATACAGTAGAACAGGCTGTTAATATCTGCAAGGTGTGAATATAAATCTAATAATATGTATCAAGATTTTTTTAAAATAACAGTAATTTAACTGCCAGTAATCTATCATAATTTCACAGCAATTCATACAAATGTCTCCGTCCAAAATTTTGATGTCGGTATTTTTTTATATCAAAACTTGGAAAGAAGTCAAATATCCCTCAATAAGACATTTACTAAACATATTATTTTATATTCATTTATATTGTTATAGTTTTACATTGCAAAATACAACCATTAGTAGTCATAAAACATTATAAGTGAAAAAATATTGTAGTTAAAGATTCCTGGAAAGAATTATAAGACTAAAGGTAGGCTTAACTCTTTGTATTTCCCTGGCAGGACCAACTTCCCCCACGCATCTCACATTCACACCTTTGTAATTCAGTAGCTCTCTGCGGAAGTTCTGATGTCTGATGGCGAAAAAGACAATGATGCAGGCCTTGGCCCTGGGGAGTGACACTCAGAGGTGCTCTGCAGGACCCTTGAGTACAGAGCTCAGGAATGGTAGGGCCCGGTCACCAAAAACACCTGCTCCAGCGTCTGTCAGCCCAGCCTCCACAAATCTCTCGTGGCTCTCCAAAGCCTGGACTCAACTCTTAGTGGCCTTGCTTTGCCTTCCCTAGGATTTGCCCTTATTGCCTAGAACAGGCAGTGGGTAACTTGTAAGGCTGCTGCTGCCCATCACTGCTTTCATTCACAGTGAATACAGAATTACAGGTGATTTTTATGTTCTTATTTACATATGTATATTTTAGACTGCTTATAAGGATTTTAGAACTGCTTTTTAACAATTAGATTTTAATTAGATTAAATGCTTTTATAAGTCCATAGAAGCTATGCAATCAAGTTGGAGTGTCACATGGATTCTGTACATTAAAGGTATTTTTAAAAAGTCAATGTTGATGACTTCTTATTGTGCAAGTTCCAACCCTTCAATGAGTAAAACTCTCAAACCCTATTAGAACGAGTAGTGAGAAGGAGCTAGAATAAGGACAAGTACACGTGAGAGGACACTGATTTCCTCAAAGGAAAAAGGAAAGGAAATCTTGGATTATTTCTGTTTCCAAAAACAAACATTATGGAAGGTTTGGTTCATGTGCTACATCACCATTATACATACTGACAAATTGTTTCTTGAGATTGGTTCCAAGAGCTGCTCTTGAAGTATAATACAGGACTGTAGAAAATAATGACGAGTTTTCGCTTTTCATAAAAGGTCATGTGAACCAAATGATGAGAATATCTTAAATTCACTGTGCTGTTCCTCTCTCTCTCTCCTCCAATTAAGGCAGTTTACTCAAGATACATTTTCCAAGAAGTAATGTACATTTAATTTAAAGAAAAAAATGTTAAAGTTGTCATTTTTAAAAAGGCAACAATAAATGGCATACATTTCCTTTCAGGAAGAAAATAATTGCTTTAGTTGGAGAAAAATGGAGGGTTCTAAAGGTTTATAGTCATTGGAAGCAAAAATGGCAAGTTGTGATCTAAAGGAACTGCTGTATCAGCAACAATCAAATGCCCATTGTAAAAAATATGATCAGATAGATACAGATATATGTATGTACA
This sequence comes from Pteropus vampyrus, assembly GCF_000151845.1. Classification (NCBI taxonomy): domain Eukaryota; kingdom Metazoa; phylum Chordata; class Mammalia; order Chiroptera; family Pteropodidae; genus Pteropus; species Pteropus vampyrus. The sequence goes on from NW_011888841.1 coordinate 6,540,159, forward strand.
CACTGTATAGATTCACACACAAATGCATATATGTGTATTTATATTATACTGTTATATTAATTACATTATATATCAAGACATAGATATACATATATCTTTATTGGTCAGTGTTAATAAATAGTAACCAGATGGAAAACTAGCTTAAATGTATCATTTTATAACCTCTGGGGAGCACTATAGCATGACATAAAATTATCTCACCATGTGTGTTTGGAGAATTAACAAAAAGATAATCATTTCTCTCATGTCACTGAAGCATTCCCCTTCACCAGGTTGACAGTAAGAAATTATACATTATTGTTTGCAAAAGAGGG
>NW_011888841.1:6540522-6542625 GCF_000151845.1 Pteropus vampyrus
TAACAAAAAGATAATCATTTCTCTCATGTCACTGAAGCATTCCCCTTCACCAGGTTGACAGTAAGAAATTATACATTATTGTTTGCAAAAGAGGGAAATACTCATGTCGGTAAAGTTTAAAAGGTAAGGCAATACTAAACTATTACTTTTATATTGAAACTATCTTATGTAAAACATATTAAGAAGGAGAGGGAGAGAGAGAAACACACACAGAAACAGAGACAGTTTCTTTGTTTCTCTTCGCCCTCTGTGTATCCATTCTTATATGAAATGAAACAACTATGCCTCTCAACTCTGCTTCCTCTTTGCAAATGGACACGATTCCTAAAACTTAACTGGTATATATTATAATAGAATTCCACTGTTTTTAAAAATTCTATTTATATCTAATTTTTTTCCTAAAATGGGGAATGTGATTTTTAAATCTTCGTTTTATTCAATGTCATTTACCCACTTAGTGTCAGGATGCTCTACCTGGATTACATCTAGCACAATGAAAAATTTCTAGACAATACAATAAGACTAATAAAAAAAATGCTACAAAGAAAGATTAGAAAGAAAAAAAAGTAAAACTGTTTTGATTTTTATTTAGTATGTAGAAAGCCCTGTGGAATACCTAAAAACTACTGAAACTAATAAATGAATTTGCAAGGTTGCAAGATAAAAGGTCAATAAAACAATCAATCATATTTTTTAATATACTAGCTACCAGAATTGAAAAATAAAATGAAAACAGAACATTTACCTTAATATCTAAAAATAGGAAATGCCTAGAAATAAATCTAAAGAAAAAAAGTAGAAGACTGCTACACTGAAAACTACAAAATATTGCTGAGAGAAATTTAAGACCTAAATAAATAAAAAATATGTCATGCTGATGAATAGGTAAGATAAGCTCACTGCTGTTGTCTTTTTTCCCAAATTAATCAACAAATTCAGCACAATCTCAGTGAAAATTCAGATAGCTTTTTTAGATAATTCAATGAATGAAGTCTAAAGTCTACCTAGAAAAATCAAAGAATCTGAAATAGACAAAATAGTCTTGATACAAAGAAAACCAACCTGGAGGATTTACACTAACACATTTCAAAACTTGTCCTAAACTTCGAGAAATGTATGCAGTCTATAGATAAATATAAACTGGTAGAATGAAGAGAAGAGAGAATCCAGTGATGGAGCCACATTTATACGATTTATGGATTATTGATCAAGGCAACAAATCAAGTCAATGATAAAAAAATATTTTTTTTAAATTATGGTAAAAAGTACAATTGTGATAAAATGTAATATAAAATTGCTTTAACCGCTATTAAGCGTATAATTTGGTGGCATTTTAAGTACATTCACACTGTTTTACAACCACCTATCCAACTCCAGAAACTATTCACTATCCCAAACTGAAACTGTGCCCATCGAAAAGTTAAGGCCCATTATGCCTTGCCTCCAGCCCAGGGGAGCCATCATTCGACTCCTGACTCCACGAATGTGACTCTTCCAGTCATCCTGTATCAGTGGAATTACACAATATTCATCCTTTTGTGTTTGATTTATTTCACTAAGAATAATTCCTTCAGTTTTTCTATGTTGTAGTATATATATGAAAATTTTATTTCCTTTTAAAGCTGAGTGATATGGCAGGATCAGCACATATCCCTTGCTTTTTCTCCATTCATTCTTTGATGAACCTTTGGCTTGTTTCCACCTTTTAGTCAAATAGTAGTATTTGACTATTGTGAATACTACTGCTGTGAAGACTGGTGCACGAAAATCTGTTCAAGTCCCTACTTCAATTCTTTCCTGCACGCATCCAGAAGTGGGAATGCCGGGTCATATAGTAATGCTATGCTTTAATTTTTTGAGGAACCACCGTACTGTTTTCCATAGCTGATGCACCATTTTAGATTTTCCATCATCGCTGCACGGGGCTTCCAATTTCCCCATAAGCTCACCAGTACATGCTGTGTGTATAAACGGCGGCATGGGGGGAAAGCGACAAGGATAACTAGCACAAGTGTGTTACTCTGGCTACTGCTATTGCTTTCAGTAATAAACTGGCTTTTGTCTCTGACCCAGGATTCTCAAGTCTTCTACCCATATATATGA
>NW_011888841.1:6543185-6576719 GCF_000151845.1 Pteropus vampyrus
TAATGTAGAGTAGCATCTATTTTGGTCCTTGTATAAATCACGTGCCAGAATGGTCATCTGAAACCACACAGCTGCTCTCTGATTCCACAGAGTTTGGGTTAACGCGACATCTGCCTTGTCCATCTTGTGCTTGCCCGTGTATTAATCCCCAACTTTGTGTAGCTCAAAGAATCTCTCAAGCATATAATAAATAAGTTCCAATAAATTAGAATCTTCTGCTTCAGCTGATATTAGAAGTTTTTGTTGTTATTTTGTTTTTTTCTTTTTGCTAGTTTAAAATGTCTCCTGTTCTCTCAGAAGAGCTCAAATAAACAAGGATTAAACTATATTATGTAAAAGTATTTCTTTTTTCCCTCAGAAAACTTCTGTATCCCCTTCCATAAAAAATAACTAATTCAGAAACAATTTTAAAGGATAGATATTAGAATAAGGTTTTTTTGTCACCCTGTAAAAAATGATTTCTATTTTACAGTGGTCTGGAAAACACTGTATTAAAGTCATTCTGAAAATCAGTATTAAATTTTTAAAATTTCATTAAAATGTGTCAAGTATATATTTTATTACTACACACTTTAAAACAATCAAAAACCAAAAATATTTGAAATATGACTTTACCTTACTGAGATATCCATCCAAAGAGAACAAGTGGAAAAGCAATGCAGCCCCTGTATCTTCTATAAGACAGATTTCACATGAGAATTATAGTTTTTAAATGCATAGGGAAAATAAAATATCATGGCCTCAGCATAATTTATGGACAAACTAATGTCCGTTTTGTTTTGGTTGTATTTTTCAATCATATATTCTCCTTCCTTTTCTAAGAGTTCAGGCGAGCACATGGACTTTCTCTATAGCAAGAGATTTTGCTACAGGCTCGAATCCAAAGTAAACAACAGATAGCCTTTCAACCTGCCTTTCACACCTGCCTCTTTTCTGTATCTTGGTAAAAGTATGCTAGAATAGACGGGTGAGAGGCTAAAGCATTCAGGAAAAAAGAGAACCCGTACTTTTTCTAGAGGTTGAGTTCTGTAGATTCTTTGCTGTTTGGTCCCCAGGTTCAGCGGCAGTTCTTTGGGGTGGGGAGAAGCCTGCATGAAGCATCCGAGCTGGCTAAATCCTAGGTATGGTGCTCCCAGCCTCAGAAAACAGCATGAAGTATGAAGAAGTGATACAGCTTCCAACTTCAAGTGATCAGTCTTGAGCGGTAAGGATGTCAGCATAAAAACCTTCGCATAACCTTCACACAGTGACAGACTGAATGTCACCAGCTAGGAAATATAATAGCTTGAAGTCTAACACAATACGATTTAAGGAAGATAAATATTATGACATGTCCTGTTAAAAAAAAATGTACCTAATGTCTAATAAAATTTTGGTAATTGCTATTAAACTAAAAATTAAAATACTTAAAACTTTTAATATAATAAAAGATATAATAGTTCCCTCTCATTTCATATAACCTTCACAGCAATCACATAAATGTGTATCTTTCTCCATTTTAAAGATTCCTAGATTTATATTCAGAAAGTTAAATGGCTTATCTAAAAAGTGAAGAAGTGAGAGTCAAATTCTATCCAAATTGAAGGTCTTTCCACCATATGGTACAATTTCAATTTTATTTTAGGGAGTAGCCACAATATACGTTATAGCTTCGTGCAATAATCCAATTTGAATACTAATTTTGGATTTCCTTTGAATATTTTACTCTATTTTCCCCCTAGGAGGGCATTGAGGCTTCCGGCTAGGTTTTCTTTCTTCTACTTCATGCCTTCAGTTAAAGGAGCCAACTATTCAAAGACCTGGTCATTTCCTATCTCTGTGACCAATAGGGAATTTAATTCTTGAGTCTACAATTAGGAAATCCATGCACATCCAAACAAGGTTAATTATTTTTCAGTAATCTAGTGATATACTTATCTTTGTCTTTCAAACACATGTGCTCCTCTCTCAATTTGTTCCAAACTCACGAAAGCCGAAAAGACACTATTTTTTGGTCCCCATCAAATACTATCAACCGTGTTTGCGTAGCAACTTGCAATTTCCTGTACTTAAGTTCATTCAGTAGTTCTTCACGTGAACACGTTTGGCTACAATGGCAGAAATCTGGGCCAATCTAAACTTGATCATGAGAAAGAGGGTAATCAAATTGCAAGAGAGTCTGAGATGCAAGCGGGAATCGGGATCACTGAAACCCCGGACTTGAATTTTCTGGCCTCGTATCTCGGCTTGTCTCTGCCTTCCCTTCACCTGTAGGTTACGTTCTCCACGTGGTGGGAAATGCGACCGAGACACTTGAGATGTTTGATTCCGTCCTCCGGTCTTACAGATATACTCTAACTGCAAACAGAGCTGCTAATAATAATGAAATTACAACAACTAATATGTATACTTTCCATGTCCTAAGCTCTTTAGGCGCAAAAAGTCTTTTTATCCTTACAACCTGCTTACAAGATGTCCCCAGCATCATCACACAGTTCGCAGTGGCACGGCCAGTACTAGAAAGCAAGTCCGAATGTGCTGAGAGCTGGCTCGCTAACCTTCACTACTTATACTGCCTCTACTAATGCTACACCTCCCCTCTTGATTTGATTAAAAAATGTAAAATTGACAAAAACTTTGGGAATTTTTTTTCTAACAGTATTGATTCCTAATGGGCATGTAGGTCGTATGTGGCTTTTAACTTTTATTTCCAAATGTCTGTCGGATGTGCCCAACTGGCTGTTTTACAAGCTCAAAAACCCATCCCCCTGCCATCCACAAATCTCGTCCATGGTTCATGCTGTGTCATCACCATCCATTCAGTCAGAAATCTGATGGTTGGCTTGGCACTCACCACTTCCTCACTAATCAGAAAATCCTACTGATGCCACTAACTTTACATCAATCCCTCCCTCCCTCCATTCCTACTAACACTGGCTCAACTTGCCTACTGCCTAGTTCTTGGAATGAGGCAACATCTTCACTGACTCCCCGTTCTGGTAATCATATGTCCTCAACCCCATTCTCCCGACTTCTGTCAAAGGGATGGAAAAGGAAACACGAACCACATTTACTTTCTTGCTTAAAACACTCCCGTGGCTGCCACGGCTCAAAGAATAAGGCCCAGCCTCTCCGGTTCATGTCCTCTTTACTGCCTGCTCTCTAACTTTATCCTCCCACCCGCTTTCTGAATTGAACTTCACACTCTGAGGACACAGGACTCTGTTACTCTCCACAAACATCAAGCTGGTGTGCTGCTGAGCTGTGTGAGGTGTGTTCACAAGATTCCTTTTAGTCCTTCCATCTTTTCATCCTGGAGTCATCCATTAAGAGCATCATTTCCTTAAAGAGCTATATGTTGGCCACCATCAAATACCGCTTCAGATGGGATTGAGTGTTCTTGTTGGAGTCTATGCATACCTCTATTACAGGATTATGTGTAAATATTAAATAATCTTGTGTATGCCTCTACCACCACACGGCTCGTATCTAGAGGAAAGTGGTCAGTCATGTCCTAATCACTTTTGCATCTGTGATGTCTAGCACAACACTTTTGCTAATGATTTAATAAACTTACTGAAATATGATTAAAGCACAAACATTTGTAAGTGCATACTTGTACAAACATCTGCACACATGCACACTCAAGCAAGGTCTGGATTACTTAGTTTAAAAGCACACGTAAAGAAACTGAAGTTTTAGTATTTGAAAAGCTGAATAAGTATGAACAGTGAACACAGTCCCCTATCTTCTGTAAGCCACAGGTAGAGTCAACAGATCCAAAAGGGGACAGAGCAGAAGGGAAGGCCCACAGGGCCCAGGTGTCGGGTCTATGTGGTCACAGCCACTCACAGCACCCCTGCTGGTCCCAGCTGGCCCTGCAGGGTGCAGCACGACCTCCACCCTGACCTTACTGTGACCATTCACCCACCGCTAAGCGTTGTCCACAGGCTGTTAGTATTGCACATTTTATTAAACTAAACATCTCTAAAAACACTATCACCTTCAGCACTACATTGCTTCCATAGATCATAGTTTAATAAATATAAATGCATCTGCTTAGATTCTAAAAACTGCCATTTTAAGCGAAATTAAATACTCTCAAAATAATTGAGAAACTGAAATGTTCATTATTCTTAAATATCCAAAATTATTGGGGATGATGTATAAAATAACCTCAAAATACTTCTAAAAGCATGTCTTTTCCTAGATAGTATTGCTCTGTGAAACTGACCTGAAACTCTGATCTCTATAATCTGTCTAGTTTTAGAAGGCATTCATGTTTTGTCTTCAGGCTAGGAAAAAAAAAAAAAAATCATTGTGAATAATAATTCGAAAATCAACCTGTGACCCGTGATACACCTCAGTGGATTCAGTGGCCTGATCTTTTCTCATTCTGGAGTAACCCCAGCATCCCTGGTTCATTTAATTCTTTTAACTTTAATTAGAAATCAGCAGGAAAAGCCAAGAAGATAAAGCAGATGAAAATCCCTTAATAGCCTGTAGTACAGTGAATAACAGTTTGATAGAATGAGGAAAATTTTCTTCAAATATGAATGTGAGCTATGAACATTTATTTCTCATGGGCTATCATTTTTTCAGAGGAAAATCGTATCAATCTTCTGTCTTGTTGCACAAGAAATATCAGAATCAAGCTATCTGAAAAGTGTGTATCAGAGAGGCAATATTCTTTCATCTAGCTCTTTTTCTTTTCTGCACAGTATTATTTAGGCTTGTTATTCAATTTACTCTATGGTGGTGCTGATTCATAATCTTGCAATGTGGTCTGCACTGAGTGACCATTACAATAATAGGGCAAATATGAGGATATCACTGTGGGTTTGTTAAAGGGCAAATTAACTTTCTGGCACGCTTCTGTGCTATGGAAGTGATCTGTTCGTAACATAATTGTAACCTGACTTGGGATCCAGATGTTACTAAAAACGAGAGCAGTGTCTAGCCTGATCCCCTGCACATAAGATGCTTTCTATAAATGTTTTCTCCATGAATAAATGAGGGCATGAATGAGGAAAGCTTTTGAGGAAGTGGAAAAGATATTAAACTAGTGACTTATTTTGTACTGAAAATATCTCTGAAAAAGAGTCTAAATAATTTGTTTTTAATAATTTCTATCTTTTCCACTGGTACGTTTTGTGTGTTTTAAACTCGATAGAATGTGTTCTCTGCCAGGCTCTGACATCACATTCCTCCTACCCCTTCCTCGAGGCTTTGTAATTACTTTCTCTCAGGTTTTACCAGACCTCCTGATCTCTCCTGAGGTTATCTCGCTGTTTCTCAGGATCCTCCTCTACAGTATCATTGACAATGAAGCCTCTAAAAATGCATCCAGAGGGCTTAGCAGCTCTTTTTTTTTTTTTTCTTTCTCAGATGCTCGTTGGATACGAGTCTCCTGCCGTAAGTATCATCAGTATCGGTAGGGCTAGAAAGCATGCAAAGCATGTTTCATCAAACAGCTGCCACTCCCATTAGAAATTAAAAGAAACTCGTGGGCCTTTTTTAGAAATACATTTTTTCTCTACTTTCCTAATTTTTCAGATCTTGAATATGAAACAAGATTTAAGTCTTCTATAGGAGGAAATGAATATGTTCGCAAGTTTTCAGTTCCTATTTTATAACGTCTGACTTTCCCAGTGGGACTTGGGTTTTTGTTCGTACATTGTAACAGCCAGAGTGTCAGTAATAGCAGATATCCATGCGTCAGGGGCAGTGACATCTGCCAAATAGTTTATCTGTAGACACACACACACACACACACACACACACACACACACACTCACTCACTCACTCACTCACTCACTCACACACTCTCTGGCACCCTTTTGGTCAAACAGGCCCATGTCACTAGTGCTGGCCAACAACATATGAGCAGAAGTGACACATGTCAGATCCTTCCTGAGGCAGTGAAGTATCCAAGGGCTAGTCTCCAGGGGTTCCCTTTTTCTGGAGTCGTGACAAAGGAGACCACGTGCAGCACATAGTGTACTTGCAACATAGTGTACTGAGCCTTGATCAGCCTGAGTGGGGATCCTGCCAACCCATGTGACAAAGAATACGATTCTGTTGCGTTCAACTACTGATGTTTAGTGATGCTTATGGAAGCCTTTCCTAGCCAATTATGACAAATGTGGGTGTTTTTTCCTTGCTCCTAGATTTCTGAGAATAATCATGTTCAAATGAAGAACTGGTAAAGAAGTTAAACTTTATGATTTCTTAGTAACTTCCCAGGTAAAAAATTCAGAGTCAGAAGGAAACACTCCATTAGCCCAATTTGAATTTCAGCACACTTCAAGATGAGAATTTTTTTATTTTTTTAAGAATGGAAGTGCTTATTTTATGTGCAATAGTGTGTAATTCTTCATAAATATGTTTTAATTATGACTGAAACCCACATATTTGCCATTGCCTTTTTTATCTTTCTACAAATTTAGGCTGCTAATCTCTTGCTGAAAGCAATAGCTAGAAAGTATAGTTTTGTTTTATTTTGTTTTTATGGAACTATAATATAAAAGAATTTTTTCCTTTAAGCAACCTTTTTGAGAAGGTTTCATAAATTTTAAGAATTGTGTTCTCTTCAAATAGAGAAATTCCTTAGAAGTTTGATGAAGTGTTTTAGCATAAAAACTATTTTAATTATATTATGGTATAACATGCTTTAAATAAAGGCATATGCAATTATGGTTAGTAATACTGTATATACATTGTGAAACAATTTTTCTGTCAAGATGCTTTAGAGACAAAGATAGCTAATATAACTAAAATATTTGATCAATTAAATTAGATAAAACATTAAACTGACTAGTAAATCTTCACTTCTCTATTCGAGAATTTGCTTTTTATGTAAAGAAAGGCATTCACTACCTTGTCAAGTCTTCTGAAAAACAGATAATCTGTAATTTCTTGTTCCAGGAATTCCTCATTAGAGATGTTCTCATCGGAGTTTTCTACCAGATGTGAAAGCTCACAGAATTCTCCGGAGAGGTTTATCACAATCAAACCTACAGCCACTTGGAGAACGTGTCATTATTCAAATCTTCAACAGTAAATATAAAAAGCACACGATTGAGACAGAAAATAACAAGTAAAGATCCCGCAGGAGCTTGACTACAGGGATGTCTGCTAGAATAGAAAAATGTAATGATCCATGAAAATAGAACAATAATCAAATTTTTAGATGTAGGAAGACATTAAAGTAATTATAGCAGAGATGCTTAGAAGACGTAGTACTGTGGATGAAGGTCAACTTTGTAGATAAACAAGTAAAATCATTATTTTAGAAATGAGAAAAATCCTTTCTTGGTCTTATCTGAAAACCATATCTATGTAAATTTTATTTCTATCAATATTTGACTGGAAACCTGATCTATGAATTCTTTTGTGAATGATTTGCACCAATTTCCCTTTAGGTGTATTTTAATAAATATATTTAACATTATTTCAAAGTTGATATTTATTTATTTTAAGTAATCCTTAATTTATTCAAGGGCCAAAATGAAAAATCAAAAGGGATGTTGGAAGATGAGAGAGCACATGCAAAAAGAACAAATTGAGGTGAGAACAACGTATCCCCTTGATTCTGTTCATCTTTTACTTAAAATTAACAAATCTAAAGTCATTTAGTAAAACATATTTCCAGCTCAACAAAATGCACATATAAATTTCACTCTCATATGAAGCATCTTATATTCAGTCAGTTTAATTATCTACAACCCGTAGATGACATCTTTTAATCCTTTGTGGTTCAATGAAAAACTCTGTAAAGTATAACTAAGTGGTGTGTTCATTAAGAAGTCAGAAATATTTTCGAGTCCAAGCAGTATATTTTTTCTAAGTATAGTAATAATGTAATCATTGTGTCAAGAGTGTATAATTAGCAATTATTTAAAAGAACAATTGTCTTAAATTATTCTGGTCCTTCATGCACAGTATCTTAATTAAGAAACAAAATTATTTTTAAGTTCAACCATAGGGAAAAAAAAAAAGAAAAAAAGTTAATGAAATAAAAAAGACAGGTTTAGGGAGCTTATTTAACGTGTCTTATACATATTATAGCAGCGATTGTTTTGACAGGGCATTTCAAATGCCATTAACATTGACAGGATATTATAATTTACATGGAATTTCAGAAAAGTGTAGCAGTGATTGTATTCTACTTGGGCCCTCACATCAGCCTTGGGAATACCGAAATGGAGACATCCGTTGTGCCATCATGTTCCGATGACTCTGGTTTAACTCGTAATGCAGGTACGAACACCTCCTCTGGTGACAACCATCTACCTCCTTATCACTGGCCCTGCTCCAGTGTGTCACAGGACCTCTAAGAACAATTCTCAGCACTTATGCATGAGTCATTTAGACAGCGAGCCTTCCTCAGTGACTGGTGTGGGTTTGTACAGGGGTGAATGCCACTTGTCCACACAGGAACATCTTGAGCTAAGGCTGTCCCTCCCAGTTCTGCCTGCCAAAGGAAAGCTGGGCTGGGGTCTCTCTGTTAACTGTGTCATAGGTGCCAGCCTGTCTTTAGAACTTCCCCCTCTTCTTAAGGAAGTAAACACGTCTCTCCAACTTCCTTAGGCAATTGGATTTCAAAATGACCCAACTGTGTGCTGCTTATAAGAAACACTTTAAAGACACTGCCAAGGACAAAAAGAAGGGAATCAAAAGATAAAGGATGCAAGCCAAGAACAAGAAAGCTGATGTGGCTGTATAAAGGAAGACTTCAAAGTAAAGAAATCAAGACGGACACTTTATAATGACGAAAGCATCAATATAACAAGAAGATACACTTCCAAATGCTTATATTTCCCCCAGAGAGGGCTACAAAAGCACTCAGCAAAAGGTGACAGAATTCAAAGGAGAAATAGGCAAACCGATAACCGAGGTTGAAGAATTTAACACCCCTCTCAGTGACTGATAGAACAAGTCAAGGAAAAACCAACAAGGGAGATACAGGATATCTGAAAGCCACCAACTTAACCCAGTTGACATTTAAATAAAACTAAATCCAACAATCGAAGAACACACTTTTCTTTCTTTCCTTTGCACAGGGACTGCTCAGTAAGATCATACGCCAGGCTATGTGCGTGTCTCAGTATATTTCAAAGGACTGAAATCACATGGAACATGCTCACCGACACAAATTAAAAATGAATTACGTTGAGATAGCTAGCAAAAAAAAAATACATAAAAACACTTCAAAAGAACTCATTAGAGAAAAGTCAAAAGGAAAAATATAAATATTTTTAAAGAATGGTAGTTAAAATACAACATAAAAACATTTGGAATTTTCAGCTGAAGTTTATAGAAAAAAAAAGAGGTGTAAAATCAATGACGTAAGCTTTTACTTTAAGAAGTTAGAAAAAGAAGAAATCAAATAGATAGTGCCAGAATAATAGGATTTTTTTATAAGGGGGTGGAATAAGGAAACCCCAAACCCTAATTCAGGCAGACCATTGTCTCTACAGAACACTAATAAAAAAGCCTTTTATAAGGGATTTAAGATAAAACAAGAACTAAAATTGCTAACAACACAAAAAGCAGGGATAACTAAATAGAATTCAAGTGCTCTCAGGCCCCAACTCTGTCAGGAAATTTATACAAATAATAACTTATACTAAACTGCAACAAGCCTAGTATGTATGTGAGGATCTTTAGGATAAACTCATATATACAATAGGGCACAATAATACTTGTGGGTATAAAAAGCAAGTTAATAAAGAGAAACATGGAATATTAAAAATGCTCAAAATTCTAAAAGAAGGCAAAAAGGCTTAAAATATGAGTCTTCAGAAAAATAGTATGATGGCAGTTATGAATCCAATTTATTAGTAATCACATTAGCCATAATTAGACTGATTCCTAAAATGTAAACTGTAAGATTATAACAACAGATTTTTTTAAAAAATATGTTATTTATGAGAGTCCTCTAAAACATTAGGAAATGGAAATATTAAAAGTAAAAAGATGAAGTTATACCACGCAAAGCCTAACAAAAAGTAAGCTTCAATGCTTATACTTAGGTCAGACAAATTGATTTTAAGTTGAGTTGTTACTATAGATTAATGTGGATATTTCATAGTGACAAAGCTATCAATTCTCAAAAACACAACAATATTAAGTCTGAAGGTATCATGTAACCTCAAAAATATAAAATAGTACATAGATTTTTGTTTCAAGATGATCTCTGCTAAAGCTCCTAAAAGTGTATGACAAGGTGGCACTCTGTAAATATCACCTACTCATTCACTCAAAATCAGAAGAATCAGAATGTACTCTGCATCTAACTAGCTGTGAATGTATCTGGCTCTCAATTTCCTCAACCAAAAATTGAATGATTGAACCCTACACAGCCCTAACATTTTGTGATTGTAAACAAGGAAAACTAATAGTAATATTACTATGTGATTTATAGAAAGAAGCTTTTACTTCCTAAAGAACAGCTACCTTGCAAACTCCACCTGGCAAACTCTGGAGCAATGCAGGAGCACATGATAAAATGTGGTGTTAATGTTTCTATACACCTACCTTGCAAGTGTGTGAGAAGTTGGGGTTGTAACACTGGCTCCTTTATGGATCACAGGCCTGCTATGTATTATCCTGACTCTTCAGGTAAAAACACTGATGCTCAGAAAAATTACGTTATTTCCCTAAGCCCCAGTACATAGCACAGCTTCTGAATTCTCATTTCCTTAAGTAAACTATCTCAAAGTTTAAGGCACATTTCTGGAAAACTAAATGAATCAATTAAGTGCTTAGAATGATTCTTAATTTTGTTTCACAGAGAAAGAGGATTTTAGAGCTCAAAAGTCCATTACGTAATGTGTCTACCCAATCTCATTTTATAGATGTTGACATTGATTGACTGACTTAGAGTGGCTGCTAATAAATATTTGTTGATTGTATTAATGCAGTAACATTGACTAACCCTACACAGAGAGTTCAAATTTTACTACCAATTAGCTATGTGATTTCTGACTTCAATTTCTCTAATTATTTGTTCAAATTTGCAAGTTTCAGATATTCGTTTCAAATGTCTGTGATTTTATAAATCTAAGTGTTCTGCCCGAGGTCATGTGCCCAGCTAGAGATTGAGCTGGTTCTGGAATCTGCTATTGAAATGAGTTCTCTTCTAAAACAATTATCTTTTATAGTAACTGCATTTTTAAATTGCAGAATCTAGGCTTAAGGGATCTGTTTTATAGTATTGGCTACTATTGATTTATCAAATAGGTTTCAATAATGAGAGCCTGCCGTGCCATCCTTTGATTAAACACTGCATATCTTACTCCAAATGACACATAATGCCTAAAGCCTACATTTACTGTTCTCTTACTATGTGCCAGGCAATATTCTAAGTGCTTCACATTACCTCACTGAATTCACATAATAACCCTATTGGGCAGGTCCTATTATTACCTCCATCACACGAGAAACCTTAGGTACACGCAAACATGCACGTGCTCTTAGAAATCCAAGTTGCCTAGCTAGTAAGTGACATGGTGAAAATTCTTCTTATCACTGTACATTTAGCTGTTTTAGAATCAGAATAAAAATTACATCTACTATCCTTAGCAGAAAAAAAATACATTTTATATTAAAAGAGTTTTAAAAATATAGGATTTTACATATGTTCAACAGCTAAAAGACTAACATTCTACCCAGGCACACTGAAGGGAGGCCTGAATGCAGGTTTTGAATCAGTAATGGTGATAAGGGTTTAAAATATTTCTGCTGTACTTGTGATAGACGTGGGCAAGGAATAAGTCTAGATCAACACAAAACTATTTCCTTCTTCCCACTCCCCAGACAGAGAAAACATTTCTCAAGAATGGGAAGAAATGAAGCTTTTTGGTTTGATGAAATCAAATGAATTCAAAAATCAAATGCAATGCATTGTTTTAACCATCCGCTTCTTCCCTCTACTGCACCTGACAATCTTTTCAAAATATCACCGAAAGTTGATGTGCCATCATTTGACAGAGATTGCTTGTCAAAAACAAAATATATTCTTAGAGTGTCTTCCACTAATAACAGTCCTCGCAGCTGTGAGAACAAGGAACAACCCCCTCACCCCTCCCATCCTCATTTATCATCTGTCCTTTTCTGAAATGTCAACTTGCAGGAATCTTTCATATATAGAAGATGACACTATCAAATGATAAACATCCCTGAATTCATAAAATGACCCCACCCACTGAAATATCAGTAAGTTAGGGATGAGGTATGGAGTTCACTGTGCTACTACAAGTCTGTTTAGATTTTCAAAAGCCTACCAGCTAGCCTATTTGCAGTCTGTAATATTTTCATTTGCAGGGGACTTTGTACATTCTGCTTTGAAATAAGCCATTAAATCATGTGGGGATCATTGCATAAATAATGAACAGGCATAGAAAAATGGGGTCATTTAATTTTCCTTAAAAAAAAAATGGACTCTGGATTAAATTCACTAAGTTCTTTGGAGAATAAAATTCATTATTTTGTCTTTAATGTTCAGAGCCTTTCTAGTTATAATTTTACAACACACCCAGAGTGCAGTGTTATAATCCACATGCATCTAAGTGAGCATTCATACTTAAAATGTAATTAAATGAATTAAACACAATCAATACCATATATCTTAAGAACACTGGACTTTTAAAGAAACAGTTATAGTAAGTAAATATATTAGAAGATTACATTACATTTAATTATAAAAGTTTTTATCTCTAAACTACTTTAAAGTACTTTGTAATAGGCTATCTATCAGTGCAATCAATTGAAAAAACGTGTTTAAACATGACAAACACACATCCATACACACACACACACGAGTTCAATCAACATTATTTATAATATTGAAACAGGAAATAAGCCAAATCAATTAAATAATCATGGTTTCCATATAGCGAAAGGAAACATAGCCATTAAAATGATGGCATAGATCTAAATTTATTGGGTAGTCAATTTTTATGACATATTACAGAATATTTAAATCAAATGTATGCACTTATCTGATATGTGGATATACGGCTATACAGTACAGATGCAGGCATCCAGTTATGGATTTATATCCACAATCTTACCACTTTTCACTTCCTGTACAAGTTAGGATTCAACCAGAGAAGAAGAACCAGAACCAGTAGAACACTTCTGTGTGTGTCTGCATGTGCGTGTGTGTGTGTAGAGAGAGAGAGAGAAAATAAAAGAAAGAGATTTCAAGGAAGTGGCTTCCATGGCTGTGGGGACTGACTAAGCAACTCTGCAATCTGCGGGCAGCCAGTCTGAAAACAAAGGTGATAAACTGGCTGGAATCCACGCACATGGCCAACACTGGGATCCACAAGCAGAATTTTGCCTACATCTACAAGAAAAATCCGGCCCTCCTATTAATGCTTTCCAATTGATTATGCCAGGCCCATCCTGGTTATTCAGGATAACCTCTCTGACTTAAAGTCGAATGATTATGGACTTATTACATCTACAAAATCTCTTCACAGTAGCACATAGACTAGTGACCAGATAAAATTCCAGAGGCAGAAGAAATATGCCAGGGCAGACCACTACATGTACATAAGGGAATGAAAACCTCTGAAAAAAGTAGAAATAAAGGTAAATATGAAAGACATATTTTGTCTTTTGTTTGGAAAGATCATTGTCTAAAGCAAACATAGTGGCGATGTATTGATAATTTGCCGAGAAATAAAAATAAGATAGTAGATTCCAAATTTTAAATGTATGCATCATTTTCTTTCTGTTTGTTGAATTCTTCTTAAATACGTATAGGATGACTAATTTTGGGTGCAAACTTGACTGGGTCACAGGTACCAGATATCTGACATTATTCTGGATGTTTCCATGAGGATATTTTAGGTGAGATGAACTGAGTAAAAAGCAGATTACTCTCCATAATGTGACTGGGCCTCATCCAATCAGTTGAAAGTGTGGATAGATTGCTCCTCCCCCAAGGAAGAGTGAATTCTCCTGCCCGATGGCCTGTGTGCTGTGACATCAGCTCTTGCTGGCTCTACAGCAGCATCCAGCCTTCAGACTCAAGCCATTGACTCTGTAGATTTTGAACCTTCCTGTCTCCATAATTGTGTAAGTTTATAACAACAACAACAACAACAACAACAACAACAACAACAACAACAACAAAAATTCCTATCGGTTCTGTTTCTCTGACTACACCATCCCATATTTCCTTTTTTTAAAGAACTGGAGTTCCTATATTTCCATGTAATATGTACTAGAGTACCAGTAAGAGTTCAAATTCTCAAGCTAAAAATTATACAAGAGAATTTTAAAGTTGATCAAAGACTTCTTAAAACACTAGCATCAAAATGATGTTTACATAGCCTCCTATAGAAGTTAGAGTTTATTTCAGCAGTGAAATGAGCAAGTAAAAATTCATGTCACACTCAGTAGTATTGGAGACAGTCGATTTTTGTTCTTATAGCCTCTATTTCTATTTTTATCCCTGTAATCGTGCAATCTTTTTTTTTTTACTTTTGCTAGTTTATAATGAATGCTGGTATAAAGATTTCCATTTTAATATAAGTTTAATAAGGAATCTATTTTATTTAATGGCCAGTAAGAGTTTATACTTTCAAAGAATGATGGTTCTAAGTTATGTAAATTAGTTAATAAAATATTAACATGAAAGTGCTGCTAACGTATGCCACTTGGATTACTACAAAGGTCTCTCAACTTGTCTCAGCATATTCAGTCTTGTTTCACTCCAGCTAGTTTTTCACACAAGCAAAGTGAACTTTTCAAAAGACTCGTGTGGTCATGCCAATCCGCTGCCACCAGCTCTCACTCTGTTCAGGACACTTCAGGAATTGTGCATATGGCCTCTATGTCAGCTTGTTTCCGCACCTTAGTCTGTCCACTCTCTCACTCTAGCTACAGGTGATTTTATCTACCTAGAAGGTTTAATTTGTCAAGCTCCTCAATTTTCCACATTTCTATTCCTCCCGTGTCCTCTCTCCCAAATGATTTAAACGTCATATCTTTCCTCAGTTTCCCTTTTCCAAATGGCAGCTTTTCAACCCCCGATGCCAAGTCACGGTGCGTAGCATGATGCACCTCACCTAGCAAGGTTTGGATTTTATACGTATTTGATTTCTTGCTCTCTCTCGCTCTTGCATTCTCTTACTTGCTCTCTCTCTCTCTGTCTTTCTCTCTTTCTCTCCCCCTCCCTCCCTCCTTCTCCCTCTCCCTCTCAATTGTTAACTTTTTGAGAGAACCAACATGTTATAGTTGTTATTTTTTTATCTTGTTTTGCTGTTGACTTCCCAGTGCTCATGCAATATTTGGCACATGCTAAATGCTCAGTAAACAACAGTTGAGGGAGTACATAAGTAAATCACAATCCACTCGGATAATCTAGCTTGTCTTAGACGTATCAACAATTTTAGAAAGAAAAAGCATGCAAGATAAAGATCTGATATAAAAACAAACAGAAACATTCTTTTTAAGCACCAAAGTTTCGCTTTAACGTATATAAAATGATGCAGCATTTAAATTCTAAATAGATCCTCTGGTTACTGCATAATTTGAGTAATTTTTGTGCTAAGAAAACCTTTCTCAAAATTTTCCTCTGCTCTTGTCTTTTGTGTTTTTCTCCTTTTACTCATTCATAGATACAGCTGAACAAACCTAAAGAAAAAAATGATGAGTAGAAGGAAAAACAGGTACTCGACAGACTGTAGAGGAAAGGCTAAATTTAAAAGGTACCATAGGTATTGACAGGATTTAAAAATTATTTTTTTTCACTGAAAGTTCATAACCTATAGTTAATGAAACCACAAACATGAAAAAGACAGCTGGAGGAACAATATTTTTCAAAGTCACTACGGTCGAAGTCTGGGATGACTTTGACTGTGGTTGAGACTGTGTCAAATGAGATGAGATTTTCATTTTGCAGTACAGGTAAAATAACTGACTTGAATGTAAAAGCCACACGAGCAAGCTTCCAATGGATAAATACGGTACTTTGACACATTCTTTTCCCCTGCTCTTTTCTATTTGCTATCAATTAAAACACACATTGGCTATCACTCATCCACATTCCTCAGTTACTTTACATACGATAGCTCATTTTGGAGAGTGAAGATTTTAAGAGAGAAAAAGAGAAAACTATACCGCAGCAATCAGAGGTGGTAAACTAAAATCCGGGTTTTCTAGTGGAGAATTTTGGAAAGTGATGGGAATCCCTACTGGATGAAAGCAGTAGGCTCTTTTTGCATAGACACCTCCCTTCCATCTGTCTATTTCTGGAACACAACATCTGTATCTGTGTGCAGGGGAGCCTGCTTCATTGGTTGGCTCGCACTGAATCAGAATTTGATGTGTCCCATGGGTAAAGTCACAATGACTCTCATTAGGTTCAAAGTGGCATAGGCCCCTTTGGTTCACAGAAGCTTCCAGCACCTCCACCGTCATGTTAACATATTCGGGCACAGCGCTGACTTCTTCCTTCTATTTTGTTTTATTTCGAATCAGGAATGGGGAAGTGCTGGAGTCTCTGTAGCTGCCACTTCACAGAAAGACTATGGTGACCAGAGCGTGGGAAGAATTCGGGTAGGTTGCTATTTGCAGGACCTGCTCTCTTGCATGTACTTTCCCGGTTCTCAGAATTGGACATTTTAACTTGCTAGGGGTGTTAAAAAGAAAAACTTTCTCGTGTCTGCATCCAATCACTAGAGATTCCCATTTATTTTGCCTATTTATTTTGACTCGAAGATTAGGATCTAAAACTCTTTCTAGGTGATTCTAATGTGCAGCCAACACTCAGAATCACTGCCAAGAACCTTTCTTCCTTTCTCAATCCCCACACCATAATGGTACCCCTAGTTTGGATGTTTTTGAGTCAGAAATAAACAAGGATCTGATATTTAGTTATTGGAGTTAAAGTTATGTTAATAATGTACTTCCTAAAATGTATAACTTTTGAAAACGCAGTATTAGAATTGGTGACATTAAGCACCTTTAGTTAGAAAATGGTATAATAGGTAATAGAAAATGTTTCTAATGCTATTATAAAAATATAAGACCGAGTGTTCACCGCCTAGGGGACAAGCAATAAAACGATGCCTTGATTTATAGATGATAAGCAATCTGGAGAATTCAATAAGTACTGGCACTAGCATATAAACGACTGAAAGTATTTTACGGGAAAATAAGCAGATTATTTCATTGAGCTAGCCCTCACGTTAATTTCTCAAGAGAGTTTTTTTTTAAGCACCTTTATCCGTCTCACTTTTGCATGTGCATTTGTGTAAATTTCTTTTACACAGGAGAAAACAACGGTATTAGAATTGCATAGTTCATTCCAAAAGGAAATGTCACGGTTGCGTTTATATAGGACCAAAGGGTTTCATCAGTTAAAGAATGAGATTTGTGAAATATGATGGAAATTCTACATGCCTGAAGAGTGGAGCTATTTCTTATAAATAGAATGCCCTTGCACAGAATTAATGCCTGCACAGAAGCTCTATCGGCATTAGGCATGATATTGGTAAGACTGGCCTGGAAAGGTCTGTCAGCTTACAGAAACAGAGACCATGAAAATACATATACATATTTATCTATATATAAGAAAAATTATGAAGTTTTAAAATTATAAAAGTATAAGTAACCTGAGAATAACTTTTAATTTCTGATTACTATATGCCCTAGTGAGAAAAAAGGCAGCCATTCATAATTTTCCCTACAGTCTTAAGCTTCAATAAAGGCGAGAAGATATGTAAGTGTTGCTGCTTCACGTTTTAGTAGATTCGGACATGCGATAATCATTCTAGTTGCATCTGTCTCCCGGTGGCAAGTTCATTTATCTTTATGTATTATTTCCACCCCTCTCAATTTTTTTCCAGATCTTCTAAACAGATTCATTTCTCCATCTATTTGTCCTCTGTGAAATAATTGAAAAGAATTGTAGAAATGCCTCCCAGTCTTGGAACTATGAGTTTTAAGGCTCTGAACCCCAGCTTGAGTTCAAAAGTCCTAGGAATGAAGTTTTACTGGTGCAAGGGGGTCACATGCACTGCTAGAGGCTGAACTATGTCCCACTAAAATTCATACGTTGTAGCCCTGACCCCTGAGTATCTTAAAACTTAACTGTATTTGGAGATAGGGCCTTCAAAGAAACGGTTAAGTTCAAACAAAGCAGTTAGGTCGAGCCCTAAACTAATATGACTAGTCTTTACAAGGAGAGGAAATGTGAACACACAGAGAGACACAGCGCGGCAGGGGAGCAGGTAGAAAGCAGAAGGGCAACTGCACGTAAAGAAGCAGCCAACCACGAGCCAAGGACAGAGGCCTCAGGTGAAACCACACCTGCCCGCACCTTGATCTCGGCCTTCTAACCTCCAGGGCTGTGAGAAAATAAATAAATGCTCATTGTTTAAGCCACCCAGTCTGCGGTGTTTTGTTGTGACAGGCCGAGTGAACGAACACAAGTGTCATGATTGGCTGTGACCCTGAGCCGTGTGGCAGCGGGAGCAAAATGCTGTAACTACCGGGTCCCGTCAGAGGGGCAGAGATGCAGTGAGGCTGAGAATGAACATTCCTACCAACATGCAGGGCAAGGGCGCATTCTAGAAGGAGAAAGGAATCCTCACAAGACAAAAGTGGCAACATCAGCAAATCCAGTCATCTGTAATATTAAACGGTATGTAGTGGGGATTATATTTGTAATATTTGAATTATGAAATATATATAAGAGCAAAATAATGGGAAAATAAAGGGAAGGGTAATATTAAAGTGGACACCCCTGTACCCACCACCACGCTAAAGAAATCGAATGGTACCAATATTTTTGAAGCTCATTATGTGACTTTTATCTCATTCCCCCTTCCTTCAATTCAATACAAGAAACAATAATTATCTTAAATATTTTGTTTTTCGTTCTCTTTTTCATTATAGTTTTAGCAAGTAGTTATCCCCAGAAATAAATATACATACATTTTTTTTTAGTTTTGCATCTTTTCAGATTTTACATAAATGGAGTCAAACTCTTAACCATTCTTCTACAGAGGTATTTTCTCAATATTGTGAGAGCTGCATAAATACTATTGCATTTAATAGTATTTTTTCTTACTGTTGCACAATACTGAAGTTATACAATATTTAATTGTATTAAATATATCACGATGTGCTCACAAATTTTCTAGGTCCGTATTTATTTTTCTGATTTGTAAACAATGCCAGTATGATTCACATGCATGCCTTCTAACAAATGTACATGTTCTCTGCCTTAAATATCTAAGAAGTAGAATTGCTAATAATATTTTTCAACAGCGGTTGAATTTTTCTTCAGGAGACATCTGGCAGTGTCTGGTGACATTTTGGATGTTTCAACAAGGAGGAAGGAGAAGTGCTGTTGGCATTTAGTGAGTAGAAACCAGAGATGCTCCCCACCCTTGCAATATACAAGGCAGCCCCACAACAGAGAATGGTCCAGCTCAAATGTCAGTATTGCCATGGCTGAGGAAGCCCAGCATAGGGGGTGCACCTTCAAATGTACAGCCCTGTGCTTCACCACTAGCCATGGCTTAGAAGTGTTCCTTTGGCTCCAGATCGGGCCAATACTGTATACGGACAGAGCTTTTAGTGTGTGACCATCTGCATTTTCTGAAGCCATTGAGAATCTCACTCCATTTGTTGTTGTTTTGATGACCCTCGCTCTCTGTGAATTTCTTCTTCGTGGGTTTTATGTTTTAGATCCGAGCTTACGGGATGCTATTGTCTCATATCCCAGCTTCCCATCTTTCCCAGGCCCTTGGCTTTCCGTCTCGCCCCTCAGGGAGGGCCACTGAAACTGAAGCTCCTGGCTTCTGGGGGACACTAAGTGCCACTAAGGGGACCAGCTACTCTGGAGCTGGTTATCTGCTCCCGGTTTATGCTTGCTTTCTTTTTCTTTTCTTTTTTTTCTCTCTTTTTCTCTTCTTTCATTTCTGTTTTTTCTTTTTTTCCCAAATCTCCTGGTAATTTATTTTGTTTTCTGGCTACGAATTTAGAAAAATTTTAAAATATACTTTATTTAGTATTTGTTGTTGTTTTATACTGAGGAGATTTATCAGGGTATGTAGTCTATAAGAATAACTAAAACTGAAGTCCGAGATTATTTTTGCTTATTTTTGCATTTTATAAAACCAAAAATGATATACATTAATTGAATTTTTATATTGATTCCTTTCTATCCTAAAATCCCTTGGTATTTACTGAAGGCAAATGTTTTAGTCCTTAACTACATGTTTATAAGGCATAACTGAAATTGCATAAATATTATTTGCCAAAGGTTAAGAAAATCTCCCTTACCACCCACAATCAAGCTACCACTGACTATTCGAGAATGTATGTGACCTGAATCTTATACCTGATCTCTCACCATTCTTTCTGAAAATCCTTTAATTCACTCCTTCATCATCCCTTTCTTTGATGGCTACAAGAGGCTGCTGTCTCTTCTTCCACAACTAGGGGCATTTATCCCACAGCTGCCGGATGATGCCTCCTGTGGTAAGCCAGCTGGCTGCGTGACAAGTCTTTGTGAAATCTACTGCACAGCAAATCAAAATGCCTTTGCTTCCTCTCTGGCCATCGCAATTGCGCTGGTTTTAGCTCTCCACCCTCTTTACCAGGCACCACATGGTCTGGTTAAAACTAATTTAAAGCTCACACGCTAGGCTATGGAGGAGGCTCTCGGGTTGTACATGCCGTGTGGTTTCATTTGCCTAAAATTTTCATCTCCCCCAGCTTTTTCCGGAAAATCACTACTCTTACACCTAGACCGGGCTAAAAATCTGCCTCCCCTATGAAGCCTGCCTCTAATCTCACAGCAGAATCGGCGACTCCCTTTAGTGCGTCCTGTAACATTTTGACATTTTGTTCAATAGCTCTGAAACAGCATTTATCCTTCGGTGCTATGTTGGTATTTGACAAGTCTAATAAATCCTTGTCCTCCTCCTCCCGCACTTCCAAAGTTTGGAATCTACTGAGGGAAGACAGAAGACTCAGCCATACGGAAATCAAAATGTCAACTTTGTTCCCAAGAGAGCTCTGGGAGGAAGTGGTTTTCTGGTTTTGCGCTCCAGCATGAACTAGGCTTCCCCCGTCCAGTGACAACCCTGGAAAGCCTCAGCCTCGACCACAGCGCCGAGGCCGGATCTGACCAGAACACAAGCTCGTGCTCAGGTTGAGGAGGGGAGCTGAGCCATCCATCCTCTTTCTCAGACCTCACTTAACTATGAATCGGAGAAGGAAATGATGCAGAAGGAAAGGAAGATCATTACGCCCCTGGAACACAGAGCGGGAGAGACACTGCCTATGTTTTCTTTTTCCTAGTACCATTTTCTTTTTAAGACTGAATTTTTGAAGAACTAGACCATATTTATTCATCTTCGTAACGTCTACACCAACTATGTATATGGCATTTTGGCTAACATCATAGGATCTGGAGCTAAACTGACAGATTTCAGATCCCAGTTTCTTCATGGGTAACATGAGGATAATATCACACAAGATTTTTATGAAGTTTAAATTCATATAAAGAATGTCCTTATTGAATGGCATATTACTGAGCCTGAGTTAATGTTAGTTACTGTAATATATATTTAATGCTTTTCCATGATTGATATGTAAAAGTTTTCCCTCTCCCACCCTTTGATCTAATCAAAATTTTTGATCCAATGGTCCCAAATGTTTTGCTTTGCAGATTGCTATTAATCAAATGATTACAATGACAGAGAAGGGCAAAGAATCCTGAGAAAAGTGAAGAAAATAACCCAAAATGAATATATAAAAAAAAAATCTTTCTTACTTTTCTGTCTTTAGGAAATGAGGTGCACCCCTTAAGTAAATTGCCAAGATAACTGAAGCTTAACTGATGGTTTGAAATGCTACTGAGGAGCTTCTCAGCCTCTGGGACCCTGTCCTCTGCCACCCTCAGAAAACACTGATCTCTGAAATTCTCAATGCAATCGACCCCGAGCTGCAAAGCGATCACTGACAGTTAATTAGAATTCAAATCTCTTAATAGTTCTTTCTTCCTTTAGCAAGTTATGCTATTATTTTAAAATACCACTCATATTGAAATGAGATCTTGAGGAAGGCAGCCATTTATTTAGGTTATGTGTACATTTTATGAATCAGAAAAGGCAAAAGGGATGATTTAAGACAGCCTGAAAAGTGTTGTATTTTGGTGTCACTCTGCATTCCAAGTCCATATGTGCAGAGTGAGTGTCTTAGGGAGGGGACATGGAGTGAAGGAACAGGTAGCTGCTGGACCAGCTTCTTATGCTTCTACACCTCTGTCTTCAGCATGTGAGGGGACAGGTGTGCTCTGAGAGCTAAGGAGACAGACACAGGTATGCAAGGAAAGCGATGAAAAGCTAAGACAATGAGTTAGAAAAGGGATTTCTAACTTCCATTCTCTGCTTATGAGTCCATGCTGAACAGCAAACCGTTTAATTCCCCACTTATTCCCCATGGTGAATACCAAGAATATTCTCTTTAGACAAGAGTAAAAACACTTTCTGTTTCCATGTAGCAAGAAATAAAGAGGGGTCTACCACATAATCCTGCAAATATAATATAGTTTCTTCACCAAATAGGATGGGAGAGTGTATATGTGTACCTGATAAAGACAAAAAAAATATGTAAGCAAAATTCAATGTAAATTAACTGCTAAATGTTTTATCATTCGATGTCATGTTAGAGTAATTTCATTTTAATCCTAGCATTCATGTCTATAAAAACAGTGTGCATCAAATGCTGACTACTGAAGGGACAAGGACAAATCAGTTAGTTGACAGAAGTTGCTTAAGTTGAGCAGGGACCTTGGACGACATCACCTTCCCATGAGGGTTTGGTAATTCGATATTAACTAAGGACTATGATATCAGAGTGAGGATTGGAGAAAAGAGGAATAAAGAAGGAGAATCCATCTGCCCTCTCTGAAGTCAGTTTAAGGGCTCGGAGCATGAGTCTCCAATTGTCCCACCCCATAAACAGCCTGAATTCAGCAGCTGCCATGTGGCAGAACATCCCTGGGGAAGTGAATGTCCCCAGGTTTCTTCTCTGTGCTAATGAGGTCAGTGAAGTTAAGCCGCAAGCTGGTTAGATATCAATAAAGAAAGATTTGGTATAAATTTCATTTTAGATTATAAACGAGGCTACATTATCTTAAGCGAATGCTTAAATTAATTTCAAATGCATCATAACCGCATTTTGAATGAAATTCTGTATTGCATAGGACATGTAATTCTTTATCTTTAAATATCCATATACTATAGATAACTTCCAAGCCTTATGCTTAAGCCTAATAAAACCCCAAAAGCTTTGTCTTAAATCAGAAAAGTTGCCATACATTATTTCAGGTTTGATGCCTTTTTTCAAGCATATTTCAAAAAGAGCTCATTTTAGTCTACATTTCTATAGCAGTGGGGTTTAAATGACCAAAGAGTATGGGAAATGTTCAAATGGAAATTCAGCCATCTTATGAGAAAATTAAATTTTTTTATGTATAAAATATGAGTTAGAAAAGCAACATTTCACAGCATTAGTTTCAGCATTGAATTCAAGTGGAAGGACCAGAAAGGCCTCATTGTCTTCCAGAGGACATGACCGGAAGGGGTTAGGCACGAGGGCAATGTGACATACAGAGGAAGGGGAAAGCGGTGACATTAATTTTATGGCACAATAGTAGTTCTCAATAAGCCTTATGACAGCAGAAAAGATTGATATTTTTTGCACTTTGTGCTAAAGTGTGCAGTGTCCTAAACTGCATTTTGCCAGAAATCTAATAGCCATAATTTATTGTATTCCATATTCTCAGTGTTAAAAGAGGAAAGAAGGCGAAAATCTGAGGGTTTGAAATATAATGGGCTGCAGATTCACTGCGAACGCTCAATTGGAGTCTTGAAGAGTTCTTTTAAATTTTAAAACGCACTTCACAAAAATTAAAAAGTGCAAGAACAGCTGTAAAGCAGTGTCAGAATACTGAGTTTTCTACATTCTTTCTGTAAGAAATGGTATGAATTCCCACTCTTCTGAAGACCTCCCACTCTGCTTGGAACATTTTGCTAGACTGAGAGACCAGGAAGCACTTTTTTGTGGGGAGTAGACTTACTTTTCCAGTCCAGATATTAACATCATCCTATTGTTTCCTGGTCCTTTTTTATACCCTGCAGTCAGAAAATACTGACACCAGATAGATGATCTTGATAACCATAGTAGAGATTTCAATACAGACTTTCAGATAATAGAGAGAAACCTAAGACTCTGATCCAGGTTGTCATCGAATTAAAATGACCTAGAGCTTTTGTTTTTCCTCAGCCTTAGCATAAGCCATCCCATGTAAAGCAATTGCTGGCAGATATTTAAAAAAAAATAAAAAATAAAAAAATAACCATTAGAAATTGTTGTCCAGATGAAAAGTAATATTTCATTCTATGTAAATGGGACAATGAAAAATCAGAGTATCTTCTATGGAAGAGAAATAAGATGGTGAAAAGTAGGAAGTCTTTTCCTTTAGAAACCCATGCCTTTTCTTAAGAAGACATGATTTAAAGGAAGGGGATGGGGAGGTTTGGTGGCTTCAGAGACCTGACTAGCTTTCATTTAGAAAAAGGGTCTGAATTCTGATTAGCTTCTGATGATGGACCCAGGACAAAGAGGTAGATATTACGGGGAGGTTGCTCATACTGAGAAAAACTAGAGGGCAGTCAGGGTTGTTTGGCAATAGAAGGAGTGATTTCAAAAAACAAGGATCGCCCCATCACTGGAAATCTTCAAGGAGAAGCCAGATGTTCTAAGGGAAGTGATTTCAATAATGACAGCACAGATGGCATCTGACTTCCCATGTACCCTCAACACATAGCCACCTCTGCTTATCTTTCAGACTTATGAAAGAACAAAGTGGCATGGTTTTATCTTTTAAAACTGTGTCTAATTATAATACATGCCTCACTTTCTTTGTCACAGAGTTCACCAAATATATGTTAAATATTTAATTCGACAAATATTTATCCAACAGCCACTATGTCCCAGGTATTTTGCTGGATAGTAGGAATAAGATAGGCAACAGAATAACAAGGTCCTTGGCCAGGGGGATAGTCTCTTTTGTTGGTGAGACTCTCCAGTTTGATATGTGCGAAGCAAATGCACTTAACAAAAGTTTAAAAGTACAAGAAAAGCTATAAAATGGTGTCAGAAAAGTATCTGCTGTGATTGAAGCACAAGGTAAGCGCACTCTGTGGAAATGGGGTAGAAAGGGTGGTCAATGGAGCATTTTTTTTTCCTGCAGATATAAAATCTACATTGAATTATGCTGGATAAATAGTACTTATCTTGAGGAAAGGGACTGAGGAGCAGTGGGAAAAAGGACAGAGCAAGAGAGCTCCAGGCAGCCGGATCCTACCTTGTGAAGCCCCGAAGACGAAAAAGGAACAGAAGACAGACATAAACACCCCGCGTGTTTGCTAAGCTAAGGAAACTCAGTAACTGTGTTACGAAGCGCTTCCTAAACTCTGATCTCCCTGACATCAACGGCTTTCTGACCATTGTATTACAGTGCCCATCACGTGACCTGTTAAGGAACCCATCTGGTATACGAAAATGAATCGATATGTTATTTGAGTGAGGAGTTGGTGTTAATGGAAGTTCAATTTTTACAAAGTTAACCAGGTCAGATCACCTCGGGCCTAGTGAGAAATGCTAAAAATTTTGATTGATCCTAAGAGAAATTAGGGATCCAGGAAATGGTTTTAATCATATAACCAGTTGGGGGGCATGGTTTTTGTAAAGGACCTATATATGGCACAGGGAGAGAGCCTATGTTACATTATCAAGCATAACACATCAACCCAGACTTTTAAAAAAGACTTCTGTATCAAGCATACTTTGTCACAGGCTTCCTAAAAAAAACATTCCCAGTACCAGACTCACAATATGTGGCATACATTTATCTGTAATTTACACAATTGTTCTTGCTTCTTCTATTAAAAAAAATACAAAGTACAAAGAGAATTTTTTTTTTAGTTGGGTTTTTAAAAATATTTAACTGTTCATTTTTGAATGTTAAAATTCAATATGGATATTTTAGGGTGATTTATTTTTAATTATTAATGAAACAATTATTTCTGAAAATTTTAAAAACAGATATTCAATTAAGGGAAGTAAATGAAGAGGCACCTATCTGAACATATTTCACAGCATGGAGACAAGTGTGTAAAGGGCAGGGGGTATCATTTCATATAGTACAGACACCATTTACTAAGTGATAACTAACTAGTGTTCTGAGTTAATTTATCCAACATGGGTGAACAGTCTCTTCACAGATGGCAGTTTCTGTTTTCTCTTCAGACCTATTATATTTTTGGAACAAAAGAAAGAGTGAACGAAATGGACAGAAGTAATCTGTCTTTTGTATATTGATTATAATTAATATTAATCTCAGTGATTGCTACTGATGAAGACAGATTTATTCCTGCTAAAATGGTGGAGTCTTTGCTTCCAGAGTTAACTTCTTATTTTCTTTCTGCATATTTATCATTCTTTTGCAAAGCACCGATTAATCTTCGGAGTCAAATTAGCAAGCCCATCAAACATTCGCCTCAACAAATGCAAGCACTAGTAATTCTGGAACAAAGTGATGCTCAACCAAATTTACTCCTGAATCAGAATCCCTGTTCGTGTCAATCCAGTTTAACCCAGCAAGCTCTACAGATGATTGATAGACTTATCATTTATACTTCATTCACTTCTGAGAATCTGATTTGTTTGCAGTGACTAGCACACCCCCTACCACAACATTCCTTTCCATCTCCCAGTAACACCATAGCTGAGGAAAAGACCCCATGCTTTGGGGTGCAGCAGGCAGAAGGACCCTAGAGAAACAAGAGTCCGATACCCTGAAAGGTAACAACACTAGTTCTTCAATGAAAGAACAAGAAAACTTAAAAGTCTATAACACTCGGAGCAAGTATTAATAGAGTATAATTATAAAAGATACATGTTAAATTTATATCATGAGCTGATCACTTGGCAGTTAAATGTAAAATGACATAATAATTACCTTCCAAGCTTGAAGTGATCTTTCTCATATAAAATAGATATTACAAATCCGTCCTGATGATTTTCATTTACATAGGTTCAGAACAATAAGATCCAAAGCTAGGTTCAGAGGCCATCTCTACTCCTAGGTAATAATTGTCTTTGTCGCCTCGGTCCCATTTTTTCCTTCTGCCAACTTCAACAATCATTCTGAAAATTTTAGTTCTCTTAAGACTTGCTTAATTTACATTTATGGCCATAACAGGGTTTCTGGCCACAAAATTCACATGTTGAAATCCTAACCCTCTCCTCTCCAGTAACTCAGGATGTGACCCAATTTGGAGATACAGCCTATAAAGAGATAATTCGGGTAAAATGAAGTCACTGAGGTGGGCCTTAACCCAATGACTCATGTCCCTATAAGAAAAAGAGATTGTGACACAGACAGACACGGAGGAAGGACTCTGTGAAGACAACATAAGAACTAGCACCTACAAGGCAAACAGAGGGACCCTCGGAAGAAATCAGCACTACCAGCCCTGCATCTTGGACGTCTATCCTCCTGAACTGTGAGGAAATTAGTTTCAGCTGTTTAAGCTGCCCAGCCTGTGATACTTGGTTAATGGCAAAAACTGAAAACAGAAAAAATAATATCTAGGACTTTGTGGGACATTCTGGAAGGAGTTATCTCATAATAGAAAAATTTCATCATCCTAGAAGGTATTGGTCCTTAGAGAAACACTGCCCTACAGGGAAAATGATGTGATGTAGGCTGACAACTTTAAGTTTCGGGTTTATGCTTTAACAGTCTAAAACAGGCACGGAGTTCCATGATATTCACTACCTTTGACCCTCTGGTTGTATATGGTTCCTTGTACCAATGACTTCTGGCACAGAATATTACATCCTGAACTCAGTTCTATTTTTTTAAAGAAATATAAGATACAGAATGTGTAGGTCTGAGCTGAGAGGTGATTCTTACAAGCAATCATACCTTTTACTTTCATGTGACTCCTAACTCAATTCAACATTGATTTTATTCTGGAAAATGCTCAGATTTCACAAAAGTAAGCAAAATAATTAAAATTTTAATTAGTTAAATGAGCACCATTAAAGACACCCAGATTCAACAATTGTCAAAATTTGCCACATATTCTCTATAACTATCTGTCTGTATCCATCTATTTAAATATCATGCCATTTCACCTATACATACTTCACTATATCTCTAAAAATAGAGATTCTTAAAATGTAGCTATGATGTTGTTATTCTATCTAACAAAATTAAAATCATTCTGGTATCACCTTTGATTGATTCATAATCAAATATCCATGGCTGTTTCAGAAGTGTCTTTTTACATTTGGTTGTAAGTTCATCTATGGATTTGAAATGAGATTCATACATTATATTTGGTCGTTATGTCTCTCTAGTCCTTTGAGTTAGAGCAGAGCACTCCCACCCTCTCCTTGCCTTTAATTTAATCTTTCTCTTTGTTGTAGAAACTGTGTCCTGTAGAAAGCTTCATATTCTGATTTTTTTTTTTCCCATTTGTTTCCTTGTGATATCATTTAACTTGATTGATTCTCTAACATCCTCATCCCCATTTCCTGTAACTCTAGATTGGCTCTAGATCACATCTCTCATTTTGGGAAAGAATACTTCCTGAATAGCACTTGTGGGCATCACACTATATCACGTCAGTGGGCAAGTAATAATGAATGTAATCCTACTTTTAGTTGTTCACGAGTTGTTTTAGGTCCCGACACCTGATCCTTTCATTGCAAGTTTCCCATCAACCTTTGATCTAATGGCTTAATTGACGGATGATTATTGCTTGAATAAATTATTTAATTAGGTATGACAAATAGTTATTTTCTGATTGTGTCCTTCCTTCAACAATTTAGCTTGATTCTGTAAAGAAAATAACTTCTCAGCTGAAACTATTTGGATACCTTGAAATATATTTCGTATAAGAGAGAATAAGGTATAGTTGCCCAGGTTTTTTCCCAATAGTTTCCAATGATGTATGTGCTTGTCATTTGACTTTCTCATTATTTGATAATCATAACTTCTGGTGGCTCACAAATTGGATATGTTTTAGTTATTTGTGCTTATTGTTCTTTTTAATGCTCAAATGATTGCTGGCAAGCACTAGCCCTTTCAAGTTGGGTCCTCTGTCTTTTTGAGGATGGTACCATTTTCTTGCTTTTAAGCATTAGCTCTCCTAAACTCATCTTAAAATTGCCTACCCCAGATCTGGAATCAACCATTCATCAAAGGAATCATTATTCTCTTGCGGGGAGGGAGTAGCGGAGGTTGGTTTTTAGAAGCTACAATCTTAGCACAAAAATTGAAATTATTGGTGAATTTGCCCATCATATTTGCTCAGGGGCATGCCAATAGTCTTTGTAGTATACAAAGCACTCATTATATGTACTACAGAAGCAAGAACACTCCATGCCTTTCAATTCACTGCTCTTAATTCAGATCTCTATCATCTACATTCTTCTGAATGGTTTTCTTTATCAAATTTTAGACATCAACAATAGAAGCACACTATGTAAGTACAGTATGCAACTGAAGTCACATTACCTAAGAGTAAAAATTCAACTAATATATATCCATTCATGAAAGTTCACAAATGTGCACTAATATCATGAATAAGAAAGGGCATGGGAAGAGACGGGTTGTAAAAGCAAATTTTAAATGTGAAGTGAAAAATTGTAACTCTGGAAGATGGCAGGAGTGACCTTTACTGCCCTGCCCCTTCTGTTTCCCTGGGTGTTGACAGTTATGGTTGGAGTAACACATAAGATTCTGGTCAAGAATCCTGTTTTCTTTACAAAAAGAAACATGGGTAGTTTCTATAATTTATTGACAGGAAGAACAACTTATAAAGCATTCTTGTTGCTGTCCCAAGTGGACCAAAATTAAAACAATACTGGGGGAAGCCCCAGGTCGTTTAGAACTCAAGATCTTAAGAAATATCTAGGGAGACTCCTTAATGCAAACAGAAGCCAGTGGTCAAATGACTTGTCACAATCACATAGCTCAGAAATTCGGCAATGTGGGGAATTCACCTCATTGCTCTCTACCACTACATAATGCTCTCTAGTGAGGAAATAAACTTACATATCACGTCCTTTCAATTCTTTATATCTCCTATAATACTACTGCAAGAGAATTAGCCCTACTATTTTGGGAAATATTTCTAAGAACCTTAATATTCTCTTTGTATTTTAATATAATCTTCCAAAAGGTTTTATATACTTATATGTGTATGTACATATATATGAATTTATATTTATATATATGTGTGTGTGTATATATATATGTACATATATGCAAACATGCCCACATATACATGTTTAAAATTGAGTAAATTATTAAATACAATCAATCCTAAAAACATTGTTTTATTCCACTTTCTGATATGTGAAATAGTCATAGCACATACATATGTAATTATTATTTGAACAGGTTGTTTTACCTCCCTCAAGACATCTTCATAATTCTGTGAATCATCATTGCTTTGCAGGAAATACAAGTAATTGCATTCTGTGCTGTCTTATTAAACAATTTGGAAAACTGACCCAAATTCAATCACTGACACACAGAAAAAGAAAATTACTTTCAAGATATCTGTCTGTCTTTCATCCTTCAAAAACCACTCTGACATTAGATACTGATAGTTTAGCAGAAATTCCGGGACCCAAGGCTGTTTCACAGCAGCCGCTTTATTGATCCAGACCACAACCAGCTACTTGCCGTGGTCTTCTCTAAAAATCTAACTTGCATGTGTTCAGAGGGGCAACAAATGCTTACTGTTGACTCCTAGCAAAATAAAGTGAAAACTCTGCTATTATCCCGCAACTTGAGAAGTTCACCATCTTCAATTTAAAAATTTCAGGAAAATACAGCATTTTCAAATTTACCAAATGGATGAGTGCTATAGAAAACAGTGTCATATAGTGGTTAACGATACTGCTCTAGATTCTTACTGACAGAATACCTTATTGGCTATGTGATCTTGGCCACATCTCTTAGTGTCTTTAAGCTTTAATTTCCTCATCTGTAAAATCAGGATAATAATTGGACCTCTGAAATATTATTCTGATATGATGCACATACCATAACTGGCTCACAACAAGTATTCACTAAATGTTAGCTATTATTATCCACATCAGTAGTATAAAGTTATATAAATAATGGTATCTAGTTCCCATATAGACTTAGTTTGTTGGCTTGTACTGTTTCAGAGTTTCAGATGTGTTTTTAAAACTTACTTTGATTAGTTGTTGATGAAAACTGAAATTCAGAAAGAAAGGGAACTAAAATGTGTTTGCTGTAATAAATGTCATCTTAGTGAGTTTCCTGGTTATTATGTAATTTAATTGTCCCAAAAACTCTGTGAGGTAGCTATTAACTGCTCGAGGTCATACATCAGGTTCTCTTTCGTAGTCAAGCTTGCAGTAGTTGTGAGAAAGAGAATAATGCACTTAGAATAGATCATATATATTCTCTGCTTTGTGTCTACCTTATGCATGTAATTATCATAACTGCAATAGAAGTCCCAACTCAACCTACAAATTTATTTAATGGAAATTCTCTTAAGTAAAACAAATGTGTTTTCTTCTCATAGTCAAATGAGCAAGTCAATCAACAGATATTTGTCTTACCTATAACAAAAAATTGTAGCACTATTCTATTTAACTATAATATGTAAATTATATATATATACACATACATATGCACTATATATATGTATATATATATATGCACTATATATATGTATATATATGTATATAGTGCATATGTATATGTATATTTTGAATGTAACTAATTCTGTAATAAAATTGCTACCGAATCCTTGTAAGAGCTCCAGGCATTGAATAGATGAATGTAAAGTGCTTGCTAACAGTAGGATAGGATTGCATGGAGCATGTGACCAAGTGAAATCTGGAGATATATCAGAGTTAAAACCCTCCAAGATTTATAGCATAAATCAGAATTAAGGTCATTTAAGTGATATATCAAAATAAGATCTTTAGTAAAGTATAAATATTTTAGAGATTGAAATTCAATATATACTATGAAAGATAGTACACTTTGATGAATCTAGAAAAATTGGAGGCAAGTGACAGGCAAGCAAAGGCAATCTTGAAATCTAATTTTTGAAGATTTTCTTCAAATCCCTGCCAGATATGAGTTCAAGATCCCTTCTGTAGTTCTACAGGTTTTTCCATGCACGGATTCGCGTTGCGTTGCATTTATTTATTTTGTATGCCTTTTGAAAATGTTTACACACACATACTTTTCTCTCTCCCAAGGATATACACAGAACATTTATTCTTTATGTATTTAGTAGGTTATAGGTTCTCAGGGTTTCAGGTCTTTATCATAAAACAATACACAGTAGCTTAAACCTGACTGGAGGTCTATTCCACTTTTATTAAAATCGGTAGGCATCCCAAGGGATAGGGTAGTTGTACTCAATGACACTATCTCAGAACCCTGAGTCCATCGGTTTTTTTCTTTGTTTGTTTGTTTCCCTTTGGCACCATCATTGAACATAGTTTTTCTCTTCCCCTTCAGATCTAGTGACTTCACTTTGTGTCCACATCTCAGCCACTGAGGAGAGGGGAAGTGAAGGTGGCACACAGGATGCTTCCATTAAAGCTGCTGTGACAGGCTGCCCAAACCCTCTACACTCAGATCCCAATGAGGAAAACTTCATCACATGGGCGCACCCAGCTGCATGGTAGATGGGCAAATGCAATCTCTAGCTAACCAGCCACGTGCCCTGGTAAAGGTGGGCGATGTTGCAATCAAATTAAGAAGGCGAAATAGACAGTAGGGTTTCAAGTAGTTATCTCTGCCATATCATATTAAGGAAAAACAACCAATCTTGAAAGAATTACCTGGTCAAAATCGTGATGGCTTTTTTAATATCACGATGCCAGACAGTTTTGGGGCCTTGGCAATGAGTCCGCAATGTGTTCCCATTCTCCAAATGCATGTGTCTGCTCACAGACTCTCTTAGCTATGCACAGAAGTATGTGTCAAGAGACATATTAGAAGAAAACAGACACGGATCCCTGCCCTCATGGAGCAGAAGACACAAACACGTAACCACAGAACTAGCTCAAAACAGCCCTGTCCTTTTGAGCAAGATACCGAGTTGTTTTTTGGAGACAACAGATCTTACCCACAAGTCATGCAGCCAAAGGGGAGAACTCTGACCTCCAGATGCATCCAGAACCAAAATCCCCCCAACACACAGACAGACAGACAGAGACACAGACGTGTGCACACATACCAACCAAAAGACAAGGACATAACCAAAACTTGCGCACGAGAACCCTCTCAGAAGCCAAGGGCCCATCGTCCACAAGATCCTGTGTTGGTGCCCCTTTACCATACATGGCCACGTTCCAAGGTCGTCCAGTTAAGCCTTGCTCCACCAGCGTTTCCATACACCTATTCCCCTAACCCCTTAACCT
>NW_011888841.1:6577514-6583466 GCF_000151845.1 Pteropus vampyrus
CAAGATGCTGTTAATGCAGTTTTGAAATTTAATTCTGATGTATTGATTTTTTCCTAGGGGATAGGAACTCTTCCAAATGGAAAATATGATTTGTACTTTATTCTTTCCTAGTAGGAAAAAAAGCCTAAAGGAAATTTTAATAAAATATTTAGTTATAAAATAAAATGAAAAGCAGAATTAGTCTGTTTATAATCACGTCAACCGATTAAAGAAAGGCAGTTAAGGTCATTTTGGCAGTCAGTTAATGCTGGTGGAGGAGAGATAAGACCCTGCTTTTGTTTGAAATATTGTTTAAAGTAAGAAAATTGTACAACTCACAAAATTAATTATTTCAACCACTAAATAGAGTTACTTAGCAAATCTACAATATTGTTAGAGAAGAGTATTTATAAATAATCTTTTACAACCCAAGTAATTTATTTCCTATAAATTACTTTAGTTTAAATGAGCAAGATAGGGAAGAAAATCTCCTAACCCTCAGGATCAAAGTCATCTCTTTTGTCTTAAATCCAACATTCTGACACATATTATTATAGAGCACAGCTACATGCATGTGTTTCCTTTATTGTCCTCTTCATCACCAAACCCGATATATAAAACGTGGTAGACACTCAACAAGTATTTGTGGGATCAACCTGAATTGAATCTTGAAAAAATAGAAATAGTTTAAATTAGAATTCTGCATCATATTTCCTAAAACATAATTTGAAACTCGACCTCTATTTTATATTTGTACATATCTTACATGAATACTTTGCTTCTATATGTCTATAGTTTTATTAAAACCAAATACTCATTTCTCTTATAAGCCAAAGGCAAACTGCTTTATTGAGGTGTCTTTTAGCAAATCTGGACTTTTACGTTATTATTCATACTGGCTTTTTTTTTTTTTTTCCTTTACAATAGTTTTCTATCGAAACCTCTGCTTTGCTATATGAAGAAATCCCCACCGTTTCCTGGCTTCTTGGTATCATTCCAGCTCTTTTTCATTACGTGCTTGTAGTTTCTTATTTAATGCCAGCCACCCCCATGGCCCGGTCAAGGGGAAATGGCCGTGTGTGTCCACCTTGTAGCCTCAGCATCTTGCAGTGCCTAGACTCTAGTGAGCACTTAACAACAGATCTCAAAATTACAATAATTATAAGTTACAAAGTTAGATTATTTATATCATATATATGAGATATATATATATATAAGTTTAGGCAACATGTATCATTGAAATACAAGACAGGGAAAGGAGACAATAAAAGGAGAAAATATATCCTGCTGAGACTGGCCACGGAAGTTGAACCCCAAGCTCACCTCGGCGACGTGCTCGCTGGGGATTTAAACCTGGCCGTATGTGCAGGGCTCACTCTGCTCTTTTCCACCCGTGCTGCTCCTGGGAGCAAAGTGCACTTGCAGTGAGGGCGACATAAGATTTTGTGACTTTATTACAGCCTTTCCTGGCGGTGCTCAGGGCACCCTTGAACCCTTCCGGGAGCCAGAAAGAGCGACACACAGCATTCTGTTCTTAGGGGACTGATGATAAAATAAAGGAACTCTGAGTTTCGGATTTTTAAGGCTACAGAATAAACTCGCTTAAGTTCATTATTTAGAAAATGTAAATATGACATTTACGTGCAAAAGGTTAGAAACAATCACCTATACATATTCCAAGCAAATTAACCTTAAAATGTAATTCTTTTACAGGTCAAAAAAAAATCAACTGAATTTTGATTCGATGTAAACTTGTTTTAATTTACTTCATTTATTTAAAATTAGTCTATTTTTTTTTCTTCTCTCATGAAAGACGGAAATAATTTAAATCATCCTGTTGTTAAGAGCTGAGTGGGCTTCATTTACCTAAGGCACCACTGTCAAATTAAGCTTACATTTTTCTCCTATCAATATGCCTACACTCGATCACAACAATCCTCTTAATGATTCAACAACTGATCGAGGTACAGGATGAAACCCATTCCCATTCTTGAATTCCACATCTGAAGACACTTCGTTATACTCCCTCGGTAGTGTTTTCCTTCACATAAAGTCACCAAATGACTTTAAATACTTTGAAGAATTCTTTGTCATTCTGGCAACTGGCTTGCTCACAAAAATTGCAATTAATCTTTATTTATAGCTGTGTCCCCAATTGTGTCATCTTCTTGTGAATCACCCCTTTGACGCCCTCTCTAAAATATTTCCAGAAACATAAACACAAACTATAGCTTGAAAAATCGCTAGTTCTCTAAAAATTAATCAGAATGTGAAAATTGCATTTCGAAAATAGTGTCTCCCAATCCATGTGTGTTAATAGCTGTGTAAGGACATAGAATTACTTGTTCCTATTGTGTAAGACAGCACGGAAGCAGTAAGCCGGACAGGAATTAGGTGGGTGAAGGAAGATCATAATCCTTTTGATCCATTTGGTCCATGTTAGAAGAGTACGTAGTTGTCTATAAATCGCCCTTTTCAGCCACGACACAGAGAGATACCCTCTCTGCTGGACTTCCCTACCAAGGTCTGCCTTCCAACTGGCATTAATTATTTCCCCAAAACTATAGCTTTTCCATAAAGTATGCCTATCAGGCCAGAACTACACACTGAAGCTCTTAAAATAAAATCAAACAAACTATCAAAAAGTGAGGCGGGCCAAAAGGAATAAAAGCCATCACGCCACCCCCCATCTCAGTGTGCAGGAGAGTGGAGAGGGAGCATCTTAAGAAACCCGGGGTCTGGCACGCCTGGAACACCCACTCCTCAGCTCGAAGCACAGTCGCCTACATTTGCATAAGTAGTGAGTACCAGAGCAAAATGGAAGCTCAGTCTCTTATTCGAAAAGCAGAAAAGAAGAATTTTCCCTTTTCCTGAAATTTCTTTCTTACTCGTTATGGTGTCCTTTAATTGCTGTTTAATCCTGCACTCCTTGGAGCACAGAGAGTCTGAGGAGACCTCCCTAGTTGCCAAGGGCTCTGCAGAGACTCGCTGTCTAGTGTCCTTGCTGACACTGACCATCTCTGTGCCCTGGGCCCCTGCCTCTGAAGGGGAGGTTGGTGCACAAGGAGCTGGGCAGGTGCAAAGCCAACCCAAGCTGGCAAGGTGGCAGTGGAAGGGGGGACCTCATTTAAGATGAGACACTGAGTCCCTAATACACATTCAGCTGTCCTGACTTCCCTCAAAAAACACAAATTCAGTGATCAAGTTATTAAGAATTTCCAAGCAGCATCATAGGATTCAGGTCCCAGCACAAGGTCTTAAGCTACCGCTGTTCTGTTCTACGCCCACACAGCATCCAAGTGATTGGAGTGGGAGGGTCTGTGAGGAAGAGGTGGGAGCAGAGTGAGTAGGAGGAGGGACAGGAGAAGGCTGTGCTTGAAATTCAATCTTTCTAGATTTGAGTGGGTTCTTGAGGCTGGAGTGACATCACCCTTATACCCGACCTCAGAGCAATAGCAATAAACTATGATCTTCTCAATCACAGCCAGACTGCAGATTAAAGAATGGAATCACAGAATATGCCTGAATGGACAGCTGGGCCGAGTGAGGCCATCTGGTTCTGCACGGCAACCAGCCACCTTGGGAGCCATGGACAGAGCTCCAAGCCAGCAGCCAGAACCTGTAATTATCACTTTCTCACCATTCTCTTTTTCGGGGGACCCGCTCCTGGTTTCGGGGCTCCGTGAGCTTGGGTTTGGCGCCTTTGCACGTTTTACGTGATGTGTGTGTTAGCACTGGCCCTACTAGAAAGAGTTGTCTCTCAAGAAAAAGCTGGTAGAAGTGCCTGCTCCCAGTGACTTTTTTTTTTTTTTAAGACAGAGATGAAAGTCTCTACCTCTATTTAAAATCTTTAATGGGTTCCCATTGTCCTTAGGAAAAAAAAGTCTACTTGCTCTTGGCAGACAGGTTTTTACCCATCTCCTATTCCTTCTACATGACATGTAGGTCAGGAGTTCATCTTCTCAACTCCCATTATTTACCAGTATCATGGCATATAGCTTTTAATTAATGCATTCTCTTCCCCATCACTCTTCGGCTCTTTGAGGGGAAAACTATTCTGTTTTGTTTGTTTTGTTTTGTTTTGTTTTGTTTTGTTTTGTTTAAATTCTCAGGGTCTCACTGTCAGCCACATCAGAAGCTCAATAAGTATCAGTTAAAGGATTGAATATTGATTTCCGAATGTCATCTGTGAGAGGAGCTGGTGCAACAAGCTGATGAGATTTTGGAGGAAGAAAATACCAAGCATATCCACTGCGGAATGAAATGCATCATGACCCCAAGGGTGGCAGTTGGCATGTCATCTCCCTGTTCTTTGCATCTGGCATCACAGTGGGGAAAGCATGGTGACTGGGTGTCCAGCAGCCCAGCTTCGTGGTCTTTTGGGATCACTTCGACACTTCAACAGGTCCCATCACGGAAAGGTCTGCTGTGGCCACAGCTGCTTCCGCTGTGAATGCTGCTTCCCAGGGCATCAGCTGTATCACGCAGCACACACGCTAAACTGTGACTGCGGCTGCTCTCGCATCTGCCACCACCCGACCTGGGTCTTTCCCAAGGATGCTCATAGATTTTTTTAAAGCATGTTCACGGCAAAACGCAGGACAAAATGCAGAATCTGACAACCAGGATCACTGTGGCTACATACCCGAGGCCTTTGAAGCCTGTGCCTCATTCGTTTGTCCCTGGTGAACCGACCAGAAAAAGAAGCACATCGGTTTCCATGGTTTCAGAGACAGTGCACCTGGGTTTGACTCTGCTAGTTCAAAGCTACTGAGGAATATTGTGATACTTCACCCCAGTGAATCTAGACCATTCTCATTCTTTAGACCGACATTTCTGAAATTGTAGCTTTCTAGGTCTAGACGTCACAATTTTTATTGTATCTGTATCCAGCCTGCACCATCAGTCATTCGTC
The DNA here is from genome assembly GCF_000151845.1 of Pteropus vampyrus. NCBI lineage: Eukaryota > Metazoa > Chordata > Mammalia > Chiroptera > Pteropodidae > Pteropus > Pteropus vampyrus. The sequence continues at coordinate 6,582,409 of NW_011888841.1, forward strand.
ATTTAATTTTTCAAAAAAATAAAAGGCATCTCTATGCCACTAAAACCAATAGAAAACAAGCGAGATGGTCATACATAGGAAATGTAAAAATAAACAGAAGGGAAACAAAGATATTCAACTAAAAATAAGCATGGGTTATAAAATTTTAAATCAAGAAAACAAAAGTTAAGACAATCTCTCTTGTTCCTTAATTTAAGGAAATAAGTACTTTATCGAAAACAAAACTCTGTTTGCCTGTATGGGTGTGTGCGCGTGTGTGCGCGTGAGTGTGTGTGTGTGTTAACCAGATCTAAGAACAGCGCCTCACTGTGCAGTCTTTCGGACAGAGTTAATGCGGAGGAATATCGCTGCCCTGCTCCTCCAAATCACATAAAGGGAGGTTGACGGTAAACGAGCTGCTGCCTCTCTCCACAGGGAGGAAGGGGAAGAGGCATCCTAGCTGGGAGCTTGTCAGAAGGAAATGGGCGTGTGGAGTGCTGCCTCCCCCTTGTTCGTCCTGAGAGCAGCTGTGGCCTCTGAGATGTTCCTGGATTATAGGGTATGCCTGTGGTAGCTCTTCTTCAGGGGGGCCCGCACCCCAGGAGCCGGTTCTCCTGCCTGGAGCAGCCTGCTCGCCCTAGAGCTGCCCGCGTTTGCTCTCAGGAGCCAATGGGTTACGTTTACCTGAGACCCAAATAAGCTCCATCAATTAGCTAGTATCTCCTTACATCATGTCCTCGGATCTGGAGGAATAAAAATAATGTGCTGGTTTTCTACCTATCGCTCTTTTATTTCTGAAACTGTTCAGAACGAGGACAAGGAAGAAGATCATTATTTTGAGAGGTAGCCCTCTGTGACTCTCAACTGATTGGATAGTAAGCATGAATTCCTAATCTGAATGATGCGGTTTATTGATTTTTTTTTTCTATTCTAAGAAAGCCGAAGTGATTTCTTGAATTTGTTCTTCTTCTGAATGTATTAATTTATTTGGTTGTGTCTGAAAGGTGATGATTGAGAGATTTCTCTCACTCCCATTAATTTAGGTAAATAGAGAAGGATTTATGGAGGTTTTACAGTGC
>NW_011888841.1:6584619-6588836 GCF_000151845.1 Pteropus vampyrus
AGGTGGCCTATGACACTCCCCCCAACCCCCTTCCCAGTTCTCCAGAAACCTCCTGCCTTGGCCAGGTTGAGCTCACTCCTAGTTCTGGTCTCTCTCCCTTATGACAATAGCATTGAATAAAGTCTTTCTTATCTTTCTAACTTTGTCCGGTGCAACTTTCACTTTCAAACCAGTCACTGAAGTTAAGCAAGGCTTGTTACAGAGTCACATTTAAATTAAACCATAGCCTCTTATTCTTTGGGATTCAATGAGCAGCTCTGGGGAATGTGCGAGCAATTTTTTTTTAAAAAAATCGAGTGTGTTAGCTATTTTGTACATATTTTAGTAGGTTCATCTAGAGAGTGATACCCTTGCTTTGAAACTAAAAACAGAAATAAGGATATATGGAATTGCCAGGGGAGATCCTTTCTGCCCAAGGACTGCCATTCAAGGTTATCTGTGGCCCATTAATTCGAAGATAGAAAAGAGAAGTTCTCCAAACAGAACTTAGATTTGTATGAGAGATTCAGGAGGAGTTAGGATTAGAATCTAAGAGAAAGCTGACCCTTTAGGCCCTTCCCAAGCTTTTAAAGCATTATTTGGCTGACAGAAGAAGTAATTACTCCTGTTGCAGAGCAGCCGGAGGGCAAAGGACTAGCTACCTGTCTCCCCAACCTAAGGCCTCGTTTCTAAGGCAGAAACTGTGCATTTGTTAGATACTAGAAATGGATATTAAAATGTTGTTCTGCAGAAGTTAAACGTCTAATCATTTGAACTTCAAATGTCTTCGTATTTGATGATTTATCAAAATATCAAAAATATTATTTAGTTCATATGTTCAAAGTACTATTTCTATTTTTAACTCACATAATTACAACTAAATTGTCCTATATTAATTATATACTTTAAAACCCCGTCTATCTTCATTCCTCAATGAAGGATCAGGGTATTAAAATATTAAGTGTTCTGCATATTTAATTACAAAATACCCAAGTCATTTGTTTAGCTATCATCTATTATGGGTGGAAAGTATATAATCTGCTTGATGATTTGCTTGATAAATGTATTTGTCTTTTTAATGAGCTTCTTTGTTAAGGTGGTTAGAATGATTAATGTGCCAAAGCACATCATCAGTAACCTTGAAAACCAAAAGTCAATATTTGGGAAAAATCCTTACACAGTGAAATGCAGTGCTTAAAACTGCAGAAATCTCCATGGGGATGCCAGCCAGTTGATTAGCAGACATGTCTGACATGTTGCTATTTAAACAGGATTAAGCATACTGGGTAAGAGATGGAGAAAAGGGGGAGGAGCCTCAGAAAAGCAATTATAACACAAGAATTGATAAGCTCCATTATCTCCAAAGAGATTTGATAGTTCAGATTACTAATTGCCCTGTCAGTAGGCCTGAAAAAAATATAGCAAAAGAGCTATAATTTGCTCAAAGAAAAAAATACTTAAATACATATTTCATAACGTATCTGTAATTACCTCTTGTTTCGATCGATTGTTTGATCCTAAGAACTGCACAATACATTTTGTGTTTTCTACAGATGAAAGATATTTATTCTAAGATATAATCATTTCATCTCACAAGAATTTATAGGAAATAAAATTCATGAAATATAAGGTAATGAAACAAAATTTAAAATTTCCCATAAAAATAAAGATTAAATATTTCTTTTCGGTTGTTGTGCAGATTTCTCCTGAGCCCACAATAATTCTGTATAGCAAAAAAACAAAAAACAAAAAAAACAACCTGACTTGATACTTCTCAGATTCACTTTTGCCAACCTCTTACTTCCTTTTCCACCTTCTCTCCTCTCTTATTACTAAATAATGAGAATATAAATTTCTCTATAAGTAGCATATGCCTTTGAAGGTAAAAGGAGAAAAGATTTATAAAGATAAAGCGTATTGATGTTTTTGTACATCGAATGAATATCCTTTGCATTTGCAATTTTATTTAGACCTCAGGCGATAGAATGAGTTGTAAATGTATAAGTAAGATACATAATCATAAATGTTTTAGTAAACTGTTAGACTCTTTTGCACTGAGGTACATAGGAGCTACTGGATTATCTGTTTTATACAGTGTGGGTTTTTTTTTTAGTTCAACGCATCAAACTATTTTGCTTCACTGTTTTCCACAGCAGCAGCTTGAACAGAACTGTGCTGCCATCGCTTCTGCTCACATCACATCGATTGAGCACAGCATAAATTTGAGAGCATGGGCTTCTGAGTCAAACTCCCTGGGTTTCAATATCGGTTTTGCCCCCACCTGGTTGTGTGACCCAGAAAATGTTGAACATCTCTGCCTCTTTATCCTGTGCCCAGAACAGTATCTGGCCCACGTCAAAGCTGAAGACCAATAGGAAGTGCTCCTATGATAAAAAAAAACAAAAAAAAAAAAACAAAAAAAAAACTTAGGTGTATTAAGTCTCCTGTAGCAAGTGAGGCAATGAGCTATACCAGGTGAAATCTTGAGTGACCTGGATTAAAGGGAATTAGAAACTCATTATGATAGGATTTCGTGCGGAAAGAAGTCCAAAGAAGCAGGGGTCTGTTCTGGATTGGGCACTGTCAACAATTGAGTGCAATTTGGTGCTTGGGTATCTTTTCTCAAAAAGTCAAGAAGGGCAAAGCATGGCTAGAGTTGTTGCTGAAGTAGCAATAGTCACTTGCATAAGCTGGAAACAGGAGCTGTCTGGTAACAGATTGTGTGTTACACAGGGTCTTTGTTTTCATCTTTCTTCAGGCATAAAAATGGAATGGCCTTCACAGTCATGGAGAGTCCTTATCGGATGTCGATATACAAACTTGGTCATGTTCATCAGTGGAATATCATAGCCTACTTGGTAGTAACTGGGCCGGCCACTGGCCGACAGCCCTTGCGGCCACTTCTGTTGTTGTTATTGTCTTGTTGTTGTTTTCTTTCTCAGTTCTTCTTTGCAGGACCTTGTTGAGAATTTTCTGATCAGAAAGCTGTGCAGGTAACATTCTCTCTAATTGAATGTCAGTCTTTCCTGTGTTAGGAAAAGGCATCGTCTAATTATTAATAGCTACACAGTAAACTGTAGGACTCTGAAAAGGATTCATCAGCCAACTGCAATACAGGCATTTATCAGAAAAAAAATGACTATTAGTCCTTATAACAGACTGAAGGCAGGAACCTAGATGATCAAACTCTGACTACAAAACATATCTCACAGTACAGATGAGAGCCACGTGCTTTTATTATTATTTTTAATTGGCCTGGCCATAGACTGTATGTACCATACAGAAACACCATTAAGTGTCTGCTAAAGCATGCTTTCTTTCAAAGCTAGCCAAAAGGGAGTCGAAGGCTAATGGGATTGTTCATAACAGCACTGAATAATAATTGCAAACTGATTTGTTGAATCTCCAGAGAAAAATTTATGCCCATAGAGGAAATAATATTGTGGGACTACAGAAAGTGTCAGGAATATAAGAATCATTTATGGCAACAGGCTGAGACAATCTGATATACCTTTAGGAGAGCATATTTCCTGAGTGAAGTTAAACAGGACCTGCAAAGCAGCAAACTGAGTGTGACATAAAAGAATAGTCTTAATATTTGATTTTACTCTTATCACGCTAAGTTTTGATCAGAGGACTATCTTGATTTCAGGAGAAGCATTCTGTTGAAATTGTGTCAAAGCCTACTTTAATTCCAAAGTTAGAATTAGTAATTAAAAAAAAAAATGAAATACTTAGAGGAAATACTTAGAGGAATGTGAAGGAAATTTAACCTTCTGAAGGATTTAAAAGCAGTATTCGAATTTTTATCAACAGGATCAGGTGAAGGCTGACACATTCAGCAATGGTTAGGTCCAAATCGGTAGCTATGGTGTGAAAAACATCTCCTGGGAGTTTTATCTTTCTTAAGTGGCAAGTAAAAGGCTATGAGGGTGGAGGTAGTAAGATAAAGTTAGAGGAGAACATACTGAGTGCTCTTTAATTGATCACCAGAGAACACAGAAGTGTAACAGACAAGATTAGAAATATAAGAAAGAAGAACACAGCAGAATATCGGAAAAGTAGAATTATTTCAGCTTCTTGGTTGAAAACTGTCTATGTTGATTTGTCATCAAAACCAAGACTCTTGCAGTCAACTATCTAAAGAAAAATGGCAATAGAGAAGATGAACAGACACTGATTGTATTCTGAAACAATAGCCAATGACAGGAGACAGCACAGGCCGAGACTGGATACTC
>NW_011888841.1:6588886-6592131 GCF_000151845.1 Pteropus vampyrus
ATTTCCTGAGTGAAGTTAAACAGGACCTGCAAAGCAGCAAACTGAGTGTGACATAAAAGAATAGTCTTAATATTTGATTTTACTCTTATCACGCTAAGTTTTGATCAGAGGACTATCTTGATTTCAGGAGAAGCATTCTGTTGAAATTGTGTCAAAGCCTACTTTAATTCCAAAGTTAGAATTAGTAATTAAAAAAAAAAATGAAATACTTAGAGGAAATACTTAGAGGAATGTGAAGGAAATTTAACCTTCTGAAGGATTTAAAAGCAGTATTCGAATTTTTATCAACAGGATCAGGTGAAGGCTGACACATTCAGCAATGGTTAGGTCCAAATCGGTAGCTATGGTGTGAAAAATATCTCCTGGGAGTTTTATCTTTCTTAAGTGGCAAGTAAAAGGCTATGAGGGTGGAGGTAGTAAGATAAAGTTAGAGGAGAACATACTGAGTGCTCTTTAATTGATCACCAGAGAACACAGAAGTGTAACAGACAAGATTAGAAATATAAGAAAGAAGAACACAGCAGAATATCGGAAAAGTAGAATTATTTCAGCTTCTTGGTTGAAAACTGTCTATGTTGATTTGTCATCAAAACCAAGACTCTTGCAGTCAACTATCTAAAGAAAAATGGCAATAGAGAAGATGAACAGACACTGATTGTATTCTGAAACAATAGCCAATGACAGGAGACAGCACAGGCCGAGACTGGATACTCAACTCCATGGAGACAAAATCCTGGAGGGCTTTTAAGAGCTGAATTAGGGGGTTCTTAGGCCACCTGGGATTACTAGTTGGCTTTACACAAAGGGAAAGTAAACTTTCTTGTATCTTCATAAGAAGCAGTGTTACAACTTGGAGGAAGAGGCCAACAAAATTAGGCTTCTCCCTTGACACAGAGACTGTGAGATAGATGCTCCATTGCCTCTAATGACTACAGTTCAAAGGGATGGCTCCCAGATCCTTGAGAACGACCTTCTGGGATATAAAACTGGAAGGAGGCTTTAATTTTGTTTGTTTGTTTGTTTTAATATTTCAAAGGGACAAAGAAAGACTTCTTAAGTACAAGTTTTCTAAAGTAAAGTTCTCACAACATCAGAAGCCTAGAGAGTCACAGAGTCTGTCTAATGTTTAGTCAAGCTGAGGGGTCTTCTTGGTTGTCATGCCCTAGGACAGCTGTCTTCTAGAGGATTCTGAAGGAAGATTGGGAAATGTGCTATATAGCCAGGTTCGTGTGCCTTTCTAAAATTAGCAGGGGGAGTGAGAATGGGCAATGATGGGAAATTCTACTTGGATGCAGTACTTTGCCTGGATGCAGTACAGGCCATTAATTTAAGAAGCATTGCTAAGTAATTAGGTAACATTTATATATGTTTGCATGCAGAGGTACACGCATGCATTGCACCTCTTGGTGAGTCAAGTTTCCCTGTTAAGTGAATCTACTCTTTTTTTTTTTTCCTCAACCACCATGTCTTTTACCTAGTTCTTTCGCTCATGAAAACAAAAGTTTTAAAATATAGGTACAGCCATAAAATGATTCATGCATCCCAGGTTCTTCACACACAGTAAGTTCCCAGCCAGAGGCATAACTGAAGTAATTAAAAAGTAGAATCAACCCTCCTGCAACGGTGGGCCGTATCTTGGCTCTCAGTGGTATTATGATGTCTCCCACTGGGCTACACAGACTCTGAGAAAACAAAAATGTGTTGCTGAGCATTGTGAGACTTCAAACCAGTTTGACTATTTAGTGTTCCAGCACCCAAGCCAACAGTCGGTTTAAGTGCCTCTTTAGGAAAACAGAACTCTATCTGCTGAGAAAAGTTATATATTTTGCAAGTGAATTTCCAAAAATGAAGACTATGAAAATATTGTTTGAGAGCCTATGCTATTTTTCACTGTTATTGACAAGGAATTTTCTACTGGAGGGAATAGTTTTGCAAAGAAATTTGATAGTTGACTTGAGAAAACAAATCTCTCCTATTTTTCTGTTTCTAGGATTCTTGATAAACTTATCACACTAACAGTTTCCATATGGTTATTCACATGCTGGACCCCTCACCTGTTTGGGGTCTAGTAGGAGGATCATTGCTTCTTAGTCTTATCATTTTTTTTTAATGAAATACATTAGCAGAGAAACATCTAATAACCAAGTTCTGTAAGGATACAGAATTACATAAATAACAGATAAAATATTATACTTTAAATTATAAGTTCCATAAGAATACAGATTTTAGTTTTCTATCTTGTTCACTGCTTATCGCAGGTCCTAGAATATTGTCTGGCCCATAGTAATCATTCAAATTATGTTGAATAAATACCAGAGATTTTTCATCTGAGTGGATGTGAGTACATACACTCTTAGGCTGAACAATTTCTATGCATTATACTTTCTAAGAAGGCAGAGGTCATAGGTGTGGAGGTTCAATGGGTGGAAAAGGATGGTGTCAGGTACATTCATGATAAATGAACATGCACCTAGGAATAGTAACCGCTCTCCAGTGACCTATTACAAACTTCTTCCAGTCTTTGAGATAAAGTGTTGTTGGCATTATGCTCACACTTATTTCTTATTTCTGTAAAATGATTAACAATCCTAGCCAGGGCCTTTCAGGAGCTGTGAAAGTCTGCATCTCTTCAATTTTCTGAATTACTATATCACTATTAAAAGGTCAAAAAATATCAATATCGTTTAAACGTGTTATATTTAAAAGGCTTAAATTGAAAAACAATAATACACTTGGCAAATGCACACATGCAAACATATATTCAGGTTTTTAATACATCCACCTCATTTGAAAATAAGGACAAAGTTTACCTCTAGTGTCTGTCTTGAATATCAGGCACAGTCTAAATGGTTCTTTGGCTCTTCCTCACATAAGACTCCACCCCAAACAGACTCCAAACTCTTATACCCCCTTCTCTGATGCTCTGGGCAGACCTGGGTATATTTTCAAGTCTATTTTTATTTGTTTGTTTTTTACCTTTGTACCACACCCAAATCATTTTGATTTCTGTGTCCTCCCCAAAATTCCTATGTTGAAACCTATTCCCCAATGTGATGGGATTTGGAGGTGGGGTCTCTGGGGGATGATTATGTCATGAGGGTGGAGCTCTCCTGAATGGGATTAGTGCCCTTACAGAAGATGTCCCAGAGAGCTCTTGAGCCCCTTCTGCCATTTTAGGACACAGCAGAAGACAGACAAAGCAGTCTGCAGCCGGAAGGTGGCCTTCGCCAGAACCCAACCGTGCT
>NW_011888841.1:6594234-6599414 GCF_000151845.1 Pteropus vampyrus
TTCTCATTACCTAACTATAGTTTGATTACTGAAAATGTTTGTATTCTTCCATGTCTTCTGTACTCTCTAAACTTTGTGGTACATTTTTTCCATCACTCTCATATACAGGAGAACTCAGTTCGGCACAGCAAGAAAGAAAATGTCTATGGGTCTCACGAGAAGCTTTTTTTATTTTTTTTCAATATTGTAGAAAGCTAGTGTACACTAAGCTGGTGTCCCTACTTTTGGTTTTCTTTATTGGACCTAGAAATGGTTTCTCCCCATTCATAAAAGAAACAGAAATCTGAAAAGGCTCAAGTTTAATTTAACACCTATCTAAGCAGTTTGAATGGGTATTAAATGGAACAAAAAAGCTTTCCCTCTTTTCTCTTGAATTTGTTTTTATTTTTATTCTAGTAAAAAAGGCATGATCGATCTCTCTATACCTGTATATCAAATACTGCTTCAGTCAGCAGGTGAAAAAGGGAACCGTTTTTACAAAATGGCTTTATGACCGGTTCTATAAATACTTGCAGTTTATCTTCCTTGAAACTGTAACATCAGACTGCCTGGTAAATGCTGCCTCAGGCCAGTTTCTGGATCTATGCATATGCACCTCCATATTCTCCCCATGATGTTAACAGATGAAACCGAGTTACAGCTTTTGTCTCTTTGCTATGCCCTGGACTATATGAGCTAATGAGAAGAAGTGAGATGAGGACAGGAGACAATTGAGACTTTAGAATTCATTGCAACTTTTTTTTGTTTTTTAGAATAAATGAGCTTTCTAGTTATTATTAGTCATTATTTATAAATGTCACATCAAATACCTTAAAAAGTTTACTTAGGTACTTAAGCTTTTGATTCTCGACCAACTTTAGACATAATTCCCTAAATTGCCAGTATATAAAACAAGCAACAAAAAAAATAGCAATTTGGACTCCTTTACTCTATTCCCCCATTTCACATCCCAATTTCTGCCGACTCTATTATTGTTTTCCTACTGACGAGGTCAAAAATATTTACATTCTATTCTAACAATATAGTTAAGTTTTATGAATACGGGTACATCCAATGTCCTTAATATTGGACTTCTTAATCACATTGGTCACTTTTTCTTTTATTGTTCTATTCCTTTCATTGTATCTGACTTATTACCTTTAGGCTGAATATTTTGAAAAATACTTCGATTTTTACCTTCTTGCTTTAAATGGAAATTTAATTATTTTTAAGAAATCGCATTTTAATTTTAAAGAAATCTTTCCTTTTCTGTTTCTTTTTAGAATGTAGACCATGTCCTGGCTTTGCCTGGGGAAAATGGCCGGACTGTGAATTACTTAGCACACGGGGGCAGGAAGCATGGCTGTCGGGACCAGCGAGGCTCTCTGCAGACTCGGATGAATCAGCCCTTTCCCATCAGCCCTGTCCTTTCGCCACCTCTATCCCAGGATTCTGGGCATGTTGGCTCTCCAGAATTCTAAAAAGAAAACAAAGCCCCTTTTACTGTGTCTCTCATAGGGGTGTCTCCTGGGTCCTTTCTTCCTGTTTTAATTATATGTCAACACCCTTCCATCTGCGTTCCATTTTCCACAAATTCAATGCCGCTTTGACAAACTGATGACATCCCACTTTCTCTTCTTCACTATTGGGCATTTCAACCCTTTTGCACTTTTCACTGACATTTCAAAAGGGTTTTAGGGGAGAGGGAAAGAAACATTTTGTCCGGAACTATTTGTTTTTAATGGAGAATGATATTACTATTTGGGGGGACCCTTTTACAAGAAAAATGTTTTATGCTAAAAAAAAATTGTGACATGCTATGTTAAATAAATTTAGGAGGCTGCATTACTGCAGGGTTTCTCAGAGTCTTTAACAAGCCATTTTCAAGGTCAGTTTCCAAAAACACGATATGCTACATAATTCAAAACCTTGTATTCAACATATGTGCAATATTGAAAGGACAAAAAAGGAAGAAAAAAAGAAATCCGTGCCAAATTTCCACGATATTAGATTAGCAAACTAAAACACAGCATAGGCTCTTATGAAAGGACAAGAAATCTCAAGCGCGAAAAAAAAAACCAGAATTAAATAATATTAGTAAACAATGAAGAACTCTGAGAAACTTGACATCTTTCACTTTACTAGCTCTACCAATTATGACTTACAAAACTAGTATTTTACTAACTACATACAGTCATGGAAATGCTTTATATTCAGTATCTTTTGCTCTATTAAGAAAAAAAAAGGACTAAATGACAATGTAGATAACCTCAGGTCACTTGGGGATTGTTTTAAATAATAATCCAGTCTTTGGAATTCTATTTAAACTCTCCACACTTTTCTGAGATACTGTGAAAGCAGTTTCCTTATAAAATTTCTGTGTAGATTGGAAATTCAATGAGAAAACCTGTTTGACAGCATTTCAACATCTCTAGCTCCTGCTTTGCTTATTATCTGAAAGCACTGAGGGATGGACAATAAAAAAAAGTAGTAAAAGTGAAATTATGCTTTAACTTTTTTGAAGTTCTAGAAGATTTTGACTCAAGACAAAATTTGGAGAAAAGGTTAAAAATCTATTCTAGCCTATGTGTTTCTTATTAATCCGCTTGATCAAAAAGCTAGCCATAAATATATATAGTTGCCTATTTTTAAAGTTAATAAGTTAAATGCTCAAATAAAATTTAATTGTGATGATAAACTTAAAATCTTTTGAAAACATTGTAATTGAAGTTACATATACATTTATTTAAAATCAGATTAGTACTGGATTTAATTTATTCTGATCTTTGTAAAGTTACTGGTGGCATCACTACTTTCGAATCTATCTGTTTCTCTAAGAATATTAGACAAGTGATACTTTTTAACGGCATATTAACGGCGTATTTGGTAGAAGATGCTATTTTGAGTAATTTCGTTAGGCGCCACACGCAAATGCACAAAAAAACTCTAACGAAAATTTTAAAACTTTCTTGGATCCTGGATACAAAAAAATTTAAAAGACTGACTTGGGAAGCATTTAGAAACAAGATAAACGGCAATATCCTGTACAACGACCATCGAAATGAGAGCGCGCAGGGCACTGTAACTCTGCTTGGACTTCGTTCCAAGCTGCTCATCAACAGGCCCCACCCACCCCATACCTCCCACACCCCCAGCCTAGCTCTCCTTTTAACCGCTGAATGGTGTTCTGTGTTGTTGCTGCTATAGTGTTATAGTACTTTTGATTTCTTAGAGTGCTTTTATAGACTACACATTTTAAAGGATGTTGAGCAAGCATTACTCTTCCCATATTATAATGCCTCTCGTGCAGCGGAGACATTTTTTGACTTCAGAAAAGTCATCATGCATTCATGACAAAGCCAAGGTTTTGCACGAAGGTGCCTGGCCCATTCTGTTCTCCCTATGGCTTCGGCTTCTTTCAATAGCTAGGGTGCCTACATTTTATTATATTCTTAATATGCTGATTCCCTTTTTTCCCCCTTTTGAAAAGCAGTATGATTGACTGAATATGCTTCCGTAAAGACTTTAGGGAGAAAAGTGTCTTGTTTTATTCAAGTTATACTGCACAATATTTTGGAACACAGGCTGCATAGAAAAAAAGAATCTATTATTAAGCTCCTGTAATATGACAGAAATACACAAATAATGCATGAAAAAGACGATTATGATGCTGAGAAAATGGTAGGTGTTATCAGTATTTATGAATCATGTCTCCGCATTTACTCCTCACAATAAACAACGTAAAAGTCTTGATCTTGAATGTGAAGAAACTGAGACATAGTTTAAGTAATATGTATGAGGGTTCTCAGGTTCAAAGTTTCAGCATCTGGGCTTTAAAATTCAAGAGCTAAGCTCTTTCTGTACTGGAGGAGGTTCCACATAGTAGCAATTTTCCAGCCTTTCTGTGACTGAGAATCACCTAGGGAACTTTAAAATATTTTTATTTCCAGGATTCGGCACAGACATAAGAGTGGCCACAACATCTGCTGACACCTTGTTTTCAGACTTCTGGCTTCCAGAACTGTGACAAAATCATTTTATTTTGTTCTAAGCCACCAAGTGTGTGGTAATTTGATATGGGAGCCTTAAAAACTAATACACTTTCTCATATGTGGCCTAGACGTACCAAGTGCTAAATAAATATCAGCTATTATCCAGACTTATAGTGAGGTCTTTTATATAGTCTACTCATGGAATTATTTGTCTCTGTTCTTCAATTCAAAAGTAGGTTCTGTTATACCATTATGAAACAGTAGAATAACAGTGTGTCAAGTGGTATGCAAAAGTGCTGAGAACATAAATATAAATATAGAAGGCCCTGCTCTCATAGGCTTCTATGGAGAACACAGACAAAAACATGCTCTTGTTTACTGGAAGTGCTACAGTAATTTTAACTGCAGAGACAGATGCAAGGTAGTTTGGGGGAGGAGAGGAAGGACACCTGACCTAGCTTGAGAGAAAATGATTAGGAAGAGGCCACCAGGAAGGTATGAGAGGAGATCTTATCAGAGCTGAGACTAGTACTTTATCCTTGAAAAGTTAGACCGCAGGAATGAGTGTCAAAAGGGCTCTGTTGAAGCATTTATAAATAAGATGTTTTTATAACATTGATTTTTTTTGTGGGGGCGGGGTGGCCATACCTTACAAACCACCTATTCCATTCTAAGGGTATATTTAAAGTGTTGACTCCAGTCCAAAAAAACTAACTGCAATTTTGTCTTTAGCTGACTATGTCTTTGGCACTGTATCTTCTATCTCCATAGTCCAAATTCCTACAGCACACCAAACATATGAATATTTATGAACAAAGCCTTATCAGCAATGGCTTTCTTGATAAGGATCGTGAACACATTATCCACTATGAGCTGAGTCCACTCATTCATTCATTCAAATACATTTATTGAACCCTACCATGCTTCAACCATCATTACCTCAGAATATAATAACTTTTATTATATGAGGACTAAATAATTAAAGACAACATATTTTATTTTTCCTCGGTAAGACCATTAAATAAATATTTCATTTTCTGATTAAGATTATGAGATTGCGAATCTCAGATAAATTTGTAAAATTAATTATAGAATTTGATACCTAAAGAAATTTGAAATCTAATGTCCTGGATTTCTTACTTTTAATACAAGAGATTTAGGGTAGACAGAAAATAATGGACACATCCTAAAAATGAGAAAGATGAAACT
>NW_011888841.1:6600014-6637446 GCF_000151845.1 Pteropus vampyrus
CCTTCGGGAAACTTTTTGATATTATTCCTATATATTTGATCAAACACACATTCTCTGACCCAACAATTCCATCTGAAGTCTATGCCCAACAGTGATGTGTGCGAGAGGGCACCCAACGAAACGTGTAAGAATTATTTTTCATGCAAACTAGAAGTAACATAGAAGTCCATTAATAATGATATGAGTTTTAAGTTTTTCAAAATAATGTTATATAGTGATGAAAATGAATGATTATAACGTCATGCCATGGCATAGATGGATTATGTAAATACGATAATGACCAAATAAAAGCAGATATAAATAAGTGGATATTATTCACTTGTCTAAAATTCGAAACAGTGGAGAAAGGGAGCATTGTGTTTAGGGAGGAAAAGGAAGGGTGGGAGCTTCTGTCGTGTTGGTCACATTCCATTTCTCAAGGTGGATATTGGTGGCACTGGTGCATTCACCTCCTGGTAATTTATTGAACTGTATGCTTATTTGTGAACTCTTCTTTATATATTTAACTTCCATTAAAATGTTTTTAAAAACTTCCTTAAAACAAACATATTACATGGAATAAAATAGTTAAAATGACTATTATGTACTGAACTGTGTCCCTTCAAAATGTGGAAGCTCTATCTGCAGGACAGCGATAACACAGGTGAATTTAAAGAAATTTGGAGATAGGGCCATCAAAGAGGCAATTAAGGTTAAATGAGGTTGTAGGAGTGGAGTCGTGATCCAATCTGACTCTGTTCCTATGAGAAACGCACAGATATCAGGGATGCGCATGCACTCACAGGTAAGAGGCCATGTGAGGACGCAGCAAGAAGTTGTGGGAGTCAAGGAGAGGCCTCAGGAGAAGTCAAACCTGCCAGTATCTTGATCTTGGACTTCCTACCTCCAGAGCTGTGAGCAAATAGATTTTCATTGTTTAAGTCACCTACTCTGTGACATTTTGCAATGGCAGCCCTAGCAAACACATACAAAAGAGAAAACATCAGTATGGTGCAAAAAGATTGTGTATTTGTAGTATTTTAGATACATAGACAGATAAATAGTGTACATCTATTATACATCCAGACATATACATCTGGACCCAAGAAGAAAGATTTGTTTGACATGAATGCTGAGAAGAAATATATCTGCTAAGATGAACTCCCCATGGTCAAGCGAGGGACCACGTTTTATAAATAATGAGAATCTGGCTGCCATCTGTGGACAGGGGCTTCTTGAGTATTCTGTATGCCAGAAAGAAATCTCCAATTAAATTCCTGGATTCCTGCACTAGATCCTGATCATTTATCTGGCTGAGTCAAACTATTATAACAGAGTTCCTGGTTTCATCTTTCAACTGATAGACTGAGATCAGTCCCATCCAATCAGAACTGCTGCATAACAACCAATCAGTACACATAATACCAACTAATCAGGTCTGTGAAAAGTCAGACCAATCAGAACCACAGGAATTTGGACACCTCTTTTACATAAAACAGACTTAATTGTGAACCTGAGCAGGAGCTTTTTGCATAAAAGATGGCCTCCCTTTGTCTTGGTGGGACACATTTCTGGCATCGACCAGAGGCTGCATCTTCCCATTTTGCAAACTGTTCACCTGAATAAAGTCTCTCCTTTTTTGTTCCAGTACCTTTTAGATTTGTTCACATATATAAAATGAAGACTGAAATAGACAATATTAGCTAAGAATATTATTCCTGAGACGAAAATGTATTTAACATTGGCAACAATAAAATAAACACAACCAAATAACTTGAAAAAAGAAAAAGCACCTACACATATTACCTCCTTGAATTTCAAGAGATCTCTATACAGCATACATTATTTTCAATTCCATTTTATGTGTGAAAAAGCTGAGACTCAGAGGAGTTGACTAAGGCTCCGTATCTACTGAGTGGTGAAGCAAAGACTTCTGCCTAGGAAACCCCACTCCAAAGTTTTTGCTCTTGACCACGTGTATTATGCAGCATGTATAACAGTGAAATGCCATTTTTCACCTATCGGCTATACAAAGATTAAAATACAGATAATGCCCAGTGTTGGCATTCTAATGCACTTTCGGCAGGAACATAAATTGATCTGAGGTTTTTGAGAGGGCAATTTAGCAATTTATATCAAATCCCTTTTTTAATCACATAGGCGAAGAACAATGTAAGGACAAGGATATTTATCATAGTGTCATTAATAATAACAAAAATGTGATACAATGTAAATATTCATCAAAAGAGAATTGCTAATATGTTATAATATATGCATTTAAAGGAATCTCTTGTATGTATTAAACATCAGGTAATTGATCTATATTGACAAAAAAAAACATGCATGACTTAACTGTTCCTTGTGGTATCTGCTTCTTCATATTTTTTCTTCTACTGCAGTCATACTTTTTTCTTCTTTTTTTCTTTTTATGAAATCACTAAGGAAGATTAAAAAATAATTTAAAAAATGAGTTTGCAGAAGGTAACTAGCCTTCATTCATTCAAAAAAATGTTTACTGAATCTTCATTATGCGCAAATCCTTTTCTTGGTTTTGAGGACACAGCACTAAGGAAAAAAAAAAAAATCCTCATGGAGCTCTGATTATACCAGAAATATTCAAATACACTTGACCCTTGTACAATGGCATGGTCAAGGTGCTGACTCCCACACAGTCGAAAATCCTTGTGTAGCCTGAATTTCCAAAACTTAACTACTAATAGCCTACTATTGACTTTCAGAAGCCCTATTGATAACATAAAGTGTCAATTAACAAAAATTTTAAATATAAAATATATACTGTATTCTTATAATAAAGCAAGCTAGTGAAAAGAAAATGTTATTGAGAATTCTAGGAGAAAGAAAATACATTTATAGTACTGTTTGTTTTTATTGAAAACAGTCCCCATATAAGTGGACCACACAGTGCAAACCTTTGTTGGTTCAACTGTAGTATCTGAATAACAATTTGAAAGAGGGGGTTATTTATGTTGAATAAATTCCTTTGCAGTGATTTGGGCAAAAAAAAAATCTTTAAGGTTCTTTCTAGCCCCAAGTGTCTCCAAATCTATAATTTAAAGAAGGACACAATCTCTAGCGTTAGATGTTTGTTGCTGTAGTTGCTGTTTGTTTTTGTTTTTACTGCTCCTTGAACTTCCTAGGGCAATTTATTTGTCAGAAAAAGAAACTGAGCTGTGGTTAAACTGGGGAGTTACAGCTTAAAAATGTGCTTTTAAGATAACCAGAAATCAAAGTTGCTACCTGACTCAACCATTAAACTGACAGATATGTAACTGTGAGTATGTGAATATATGACATCCTTTTTTGTTCTGTATTGTTTTCCAAAATAAGACAAAAGGAGAAAATTGCTAGGTAATAAGAGAGATAGGTCCTGAGACATAATTTTGGAGTCATTCATCTTTTAAAAAGGGTGAAGGAAATCTTATTTAGAATTATAATAAATAATAGGGTAGCTGGAATGTCAGGGAATTCATCAGTATTCACAAGGTTCTTTGGCATTAATTTATCACCTTAACTTTACTTCCTATTTTTTTTTCATTTTTTTCTTTTCCCTTCTTAAAGCTTTAATTTGTTGATGGAAGAACAAGTCTGACTGCTTCTCAATAGGTTAAACAATAGCCATTCTTCTGAATTCCTTAAAATCTTTTAATAATGTTTTAAGGGATGCATTTCAATTAAAATATTGATATGCCAACTCAATAATCATTTAATGGCCATTATTCAGCATTGTTGTCAGTGAGCTATAAAGGGGGATATTTTTCCTTCTTAATTTTCACTTATTCATCCATTTATTCGAAATCATTTACTGAATGTTTTTCAAATGACAAAGATTTCTCTGGGCGTGCAGACAGGAACAAAACACAGTGTCTGCCATCATGGAGGCTTTATTCCAATGGGAGAAACACACAGTGAACAAATGCGATTCTGCTTGATATATTTTGAATGACCTAAATATAATAACTTCTACTGATTGATTATCTACTAGAAAGGGAGCACATTAAATTCATGATTTCACAATTTCTCAAAACCTTTGAGCCAAGTATTATTGGGATAGATGCCCTCGGCTCTCAGAGGCTTAGTAACTGATCTGAAGTTCACTGGAGAACTGGCACTTACATCAAGTGTGACACACTCCAGATTCCATGCTCTTTCCATTGTGCTATTCTGTCTTTTAATTTATTGAATTTGTTTACTTGAAATTTATTGAAAGAACCCACATATAAGTGGACCCATGGAGCTCAAACTCGTGTCGTTCAAGAGTTAACTCTATTTTGTGTTTGGAAATGTAGAAATAACTATTTGGGGGCTCTGGCTCTGTGAACTAAGACAAGGAGTCACATGCTGAAAATAAACTCCTTGTGGCTCATAAAGTAGCAGAGCCAGAAACAAAATACCACATGGAAATAAACATGTATAGGAGTGCTTAGTGTACATCGCTACAATAATTAAGATATTGGGATCACAATGAATATCTGTATCAAAAAAATTTAAATGGAGAACATTATGTCAACTATAGAACACTATTTCAAGAAATATTATAAAGCTACTCAGCGAATGAGGTAGAGCTTTATTATAAGAATACAGTTCGGGGAGACTTTGATGGTACGGTGCCGAGCACAAAAAGAAAGCTGCACGGGCCTGTTTAACATGATCTTTACTTTTCAATTAAGCAAATGATGACAAAGAACTATGTATACATAGGTGCGTGTGCGTCTGTGTGTATGTGTGGACTATAATATGAAACTGGAGACAAGGGAACAACAAAAAAAAGAAGTCCACAGGAGTCCGTTAACAAAAGTAACTGCGCAGATCTGAGTTGAGGGTCGGGGAGAAAGTAGAGTGGTGAAGGAGAATTGAAGAGAGAAAAAAATGCTTTACGGGGCATATCTGCTAGGAACCCACTCGGGCTGACTCATTCACATTCTCACATATGTTACAGGCACGTAATGAATGTGATCCGTTAGTATTTTCTTTACAAAAGACACATGCTTCGATGTTTTCTTTCCTTTGTAAAAGAAATATGTTGGTCTTTATATAAAGTGAAAACAATCTATGAACCCATTCCATTGTGAAAAATGCAAATAAATGCTTGTTCCCAGTAAAAGGAGGGCCTTTATTGAAGTAACACTTCTGATACTCTTAATAGCTATAGAATTAGTCAGCTGATTTACTTGAGTTTTTTAGTTTCTTGAGACAATCATAGAGCTTGAAAAAAAAATGATAATTTTCTTTGCTACTTTCCTCATTTACTTCTATTTCCTCCATTATTATAATGGTTAGAGAGTGCCATACCACTGCTAAGTGGTAGTGACAGTGGCCCTGTGCTCAGCTTGCCCATCCTGAATGACAGTGCTGTAGGATTACCGCAATATTAAATGCTTGGGTGTTGGTTTGAGATAAATCTCTTTATCATGTTAAGAAAGTCGTCTTCTGTTCATAGTATACGAAGAGTTTTCCAGAATCAATGTTGTATTTAACCATTATCAGATTGTTTTTCTTTGTTCTATTTGCATATTAATAGGTTTCCAAATATTAAATAATTGCAACATTTCTAGAATAAAATGCACATTAGCTTGGATTATATATTTTTAATGTACTGCTGAAATGTTCTCATTGACATTTGAGTTAGGATTTATGCAAAAGCGAGAATGACTAGTTCATTACAACATTTGGCATATTAAAAATATCAGTGTTTGTGATTTACTCCATAATAAGAAAAGTAGATAGATTGCATAATCTTTTTTCTGAAGTGCCTAATCTCCTAACTACACTGGATGAACTGATCCATCGTTTTGCTCATAAAAATGCCTGACTCTGGAGCTGTTAGTAACCTTTGGCATTGTTGTATTTTCTTTGACATTTCATTAATGTGATGCAGATTAAATTCACTGTTTTTATGTTCAAAAGACATCACTTGTTAAAGCAATAAAAAGCAGGATTTTTTTTTTTTTTAAGAGTTGAAATGTTTTCAAACTGCCCACAGAATTTAAGAGAACAAGAACAAAAAATCTCCTAGGAGTTTAACAGAGTGGAAAAGGTATAAGCTATAGGATGGATATATAACTCAGTGGTCAAACAGCCCTAGTAAACACCAAAAAGAGCTAATAAGGCAGAGAGATGGATTTCAGAGAAAGCACACATCATTCTATTGTTAGCTCAATCAAAAGGTGTTTTCTGAAAGTTTGCCATATATAATTCTTGGTTATCAGCATAAGTTTGAAGTACAAGTATAAAAAGTACTTCACGGGGTACTTTTTATGGAGATAAAAGGTTATTTAAAATAGCTTTGGTCTGAGAATATAATGTTAGTAATATAAAATTATGTCATAATATTTAATAAAGATGTGCTTTTGCTTTCAGATTGAGTGTAGGCATCAAATATGACTGTGATTGGGTCGGTACACTGAGGAAAGTAAAACATAACCTATTAAATATATGCCACTTGAAATATCAGCCCCTGCTCATTTAAAATGCACTTTTCTATTAAATGGATTTTCTAGTAGCCAGTTACATATACCAATGCAAAGAACCCAGATACACTAAGAAGACACATACAAATTTGAAGTCGAAAAAAATGCAGAAAAAAAATTTATTTAAGTTGATATATATATCATTTTAATTTTAAAATGCAATTAAATTACTATACTTCATTTATTTCTAATGCCTTTATGGGGCTGATGAAGAGGTCTCATATTTGAGTGGTCTCCTTTTATTTAATTTTTTTCCCATTTATTCTCATGGTTGAAATACTCAAATTTTTTCCCTTTACTATATAATTAACTATCATTTTTTAAAAATCTCCACTTGAATGTCTCATATCAAATTTAAGTCTAAAATATAACTTTAGCCTTATTCGTTACCCTAAACTTGTATATCTTCCAATATATAGCACTAATTTTTTTATGCCCTGTCCTTCCTCACTTCTTTCTATATGTACTATGTCATGAAGGCACTTTGATTCTACCAGAATGCAAAGTCCTTGGGTGAGGTCCCCTGTCCTCGATAACTGGATAACTTAAACACTATAATGTCAAGTTAAGAATACTGAAAGGCTACAATGCACAGAGAATACATCTTATGTTATATAGTAAGGAGATAAGAATGGGAAGAAACCTGCTAATTGCTTAATGTACACCCACATTTATAACAAAATAACCCTCTGTAATAAAACAATGAAAATTTCTGATTTAAACATTTTGAACTTTTTTTCAACCATTTGGTTAGACTGGATTTCACATAAACATGCATGTTTACTGGCTTAGTTTAACAAACTTACTGAACTTACTCCAATCCAATATCTTATCTTTCCTCAGCAGAGCAGTAAAAGTAATCTTTTCAATGGAATAAGTCGTGTTCCTTCATTTACCTGCTTTAAGCACTTGAAGGAGTTCCAACTGGCTTTCCTTTATGTATCATCCTTTCAGTAACAAAGTCATTTGCCTTGTCTTTAGGGACTTTTCACATGCTGTTTCACCCCTTTTTCTAGATGGCTTCCTATCTGTCTTCTACACTCTTCGTAATTACCTTTTCTCTGACTAACAAATATAATTATTTTCCATCCTATCACTCTCTATTCCACAACCCTCAACGCTTATTCATAGCATTTGACAAAATTTACAAATATGCCCTGATATCTATTCACTTGTTTACTATCTATCATGAATACTAGCCTGGCAACTCTTATAAGTGCAGGTACTGATTCTGTTTTGTTTATGTTTATATACCCCGAGCAGAGCAGCAGCCACACAGAGGGACTCAAACTACTTTGGAACTCTGTTGAAAAGTAAGGGCTGGAGATTCTGGTTTTAGAGCCACCCCTACAATACTTAAAATATTGCAATGGGGTTAGCTAGTTTAGATAGACAATACAATGTCAAAGGAATAGAGAAGCTGAAAGTCATTGATTCTTTGATCAGAGTTGGTAAGAGCTGATAACGTTAAAATCGAATGTACATCCATAAATATTTGCTAAGAAATAAGTCACTATTTTATTCTGATAAGTAAATATATGGGAACTGTTATTTGGAACAACTCAAAAAATTAACAGAAAATTCATTGACCTTTCGTCTTTCAAATTATTGCTCAATTAACTAATGGCTAATATTTTTAGTGAAACATTTTAGCATACTACCTGATACATTTATGAACTATTTGCTAGCTATATAAGTTAGCATACAGTTCAGTTACTTAGTGACCAAATAAGGGACCTAAATAATATAGCACTTTTAAAAAAATGCCTTACCTAAAATAAGTCTGGAGGTGGCTCCAAGGTCATTTTTCTGCTCATTATCTTCAAGGTCAACTAAGATTCAAGTTGGATGTCACGAACTTGAGAATTCCTAAAATAAAAGAGCAGAAAGGAGAGTAAACACACTATCTTCCACATAAAGTCTTAAGGAGCTTTCCTTGAAACTAGCAAATAATATTTTTACATTTCAGTTTTGACTCCTGTATAAGGCATACTGGTAAACATAATCTTCTAGCTAAAAATGTTTTCACCTTAAAAAAGCAAAAAACTAGCATTCTAATAAAAACTTAGAAGGGTATAACAGATACAACACAATAATATCATATACATAAGTCACAATGATTTTGACCAATGTCATTTTATAAGCATTTATGTATAATACTAAACTTATGGGAAAATAGTAATATTTCCTCAGATAGAGAGAGTCGAAGGATACTTTTTCTTAAGGAAATCCATTAAGGATTTTATTTAAAATATTTATTATCAGAATTCTGTAGGTTAGCATAATTTTGAGGTTAAAGGTGAATTATTTTAGTCATTGAATTATTTACTTGTTCAATAATTTTAAATGCTTTTAAAGCATCTGTGTGAAGTGAAAAGTTGTGTTTTGTGTCTGCAAATAATTTTATTTATGATCTTATATTTGTAGCTCATTGTTTATTTAAAAATGAATTTTCTAGTAACTATATTGTTAAATTTATTTTACTCTTACTTTGATCTGATAGGACTGTGTCTAATGGTCCTGAAAAAAATGTTTACATTTCAAATAATTTCTCCATTTAGTGATGTTTAAATATCTAATACTTCATGCTGTGTTTTAAAAGATCATTATAATAAGCTCAGTAAAGTACAGACTTAGTGTGGTTTATTTGGCATCACTGGGTACCAAGTAGTACATTTATTTAACTTCTCAGCAGTTCATTGGCATTTTGGTGAAAAGAGGTGATGGAGGCTATTTAATTAACCTCAAATATTTCACTGGCATAAGAAACTGAATCATCTGCCAGAATCATTAGCAATTTATAAGCTGAGTTCAGCAGCAAATGGTCATAAATTCAATCACATGTAACCTTTCCAGTAAGTGACACCAGTCAATTGAAATTTATTATAGGAGAAATCACAGGCTTTGACATTCACACTAAATATCTAGAGCATTAAGATTCTGCTTGCCAGAACCCTAGATATCACTTTATAGATAATGTACAGAATTTTAAGATGCAGAGATGATGAATAAGAACTTAGTCGTTCCTTTGAGTGTTATCAAGAAATATGAGAGGTTTAATATTTGATAATGCTTCATTTTCTTCAATAGGACAAACTCATACTGTGGGACCCAGAACGATAACCATGATTACTGAACACCAGGGTCATAAAACATTGGTGAGTACATTTGGTATGGTATATAGATCGTCTGGTGAGAAAGCTTGCTTGGCAAGTTTCCATTAGGTACTCATGACAGATAACCTGAGAAAGCAATCAGATTTCATTTTCTTCATCTTTAGTGATAATATGAGGTTATACTTTATAGTGTATAACGTAATTGATTTTAAAAACTTGATTAAATTATCGGTAGCATGATATAAGCACAGCCTGAGTGATTTTAAAATAAGAGTACATTGGTGTCATAGTTTGGGGGAGTTTGGAAAAATGAGGAAGAAGATTAATCAGATGATGACATCTATAAAATATTAAGGGAATCCAATATCTGTTATTTGATACAAACACTAATATGATCATTCTGATTTGTGAAGTTCAGAAGATTGCAAAATGCTTTATCAAATGCAACCCTTCCAGTAAATGACACAAGCTAATCATGATTAACACTCATGGTTAAGAATATTTTCCAGACTTGAGTTTTAACTTAGTAGGTATTGAAATCAGTATTTGTGGTACAGAGTATTAATAGAATCTTAGAATGACTCTCACATTATCATAAGGAAAAAATTTTAAATTGTTTTGGAATTAACTCTTGTATCTTAATACGATATCAAATATTCCAGTGAAATAGCTAAACCTTAAAAAAATTGTACATAAATATAGGTCATAATAGAACTGGTTCGAGCTGATATTTTAAATGTCAGTTCACAGTGAATTTCCACTGATAATAAAGCCAAGAGCAGAATTAAACCTAATTTACATGCACATATTCAATTAAAATATTACAATTTATATACAGGAAGATGATTTCATTATGAGTGAGTTCATCTACTCTTAGTGCATCTCCTGGTTTGAGCCAGCACAGCTGGACCTACACTGGTCTCTGTTATGTATGTGTGGTCAGCTGTTGGTGGGTGATTAGAAAGGCCTCACTCACACCTCATATATATGACCACTCGCCATCAGCTGTTGATCACTTCTCGACGTGTCACCCATTTTCCTGAAGGCTAGCTTAAATTTGTTTAGGTGTCACATTCAGGATTCCAAGTACAGCAAACCCCAGTGTGCAAGTAGTTTTGAAGTGTCTGCCTGTGTCACATTTCATAAAGCAGGTTACACTGCAAAAACATACAGGCTGTAGATGAAATTAGGTGTGTTTTTTTTTTAATCTGTTCCACACCTAACAATTCATCTTTTGAATTATTATGTATCTCTAAGATAAATGGACTCTCAAGAAAAGAGATAGGAAATCTTCTCCTTTCTATTCTTTCACATAAGGACAATAAATGATATCATACTGAAAATTCTTGATTGTTTCCTCAGTTACATATTTACCAATCATGCATTTTATTAGAATCTTTTATCAAGTAAGAATAGGATATTTTACATAAATGCATTTTTCTTTACATTCTCTGATCCTTTCACAATTTCCAACTGAAATATATGTTACAATCAGGTAAAAAACCTACAATTGGAATCTGTAATTTTCATTTAAGCATAAGGGTAATTGAACGAAAGAGAAAATCAAATTTGGTGAACAATACATGCTATGCATTCAGAATCAGAATAAAACTGCCTGCATTGAAAAGAGTTAGCAGAGCCTCTATGCCTCTACGAAAGCCGGCCCCCTCGTACACACACTGGGGTTCTCACAGGCCCTGGAAATTAGTGGCAAACTATTCGGGTACAACTGTGGAGATAACCAAGTAACTTTTTCACCTATAACTTCTCTTCCCCAAACTTTACCTCTTGTTAAACAGTTATTGAAGAACTGAAAATCTGAGGGAAAACTAAGCAAAAGTAAGTAGGACGGGTGGGCATGAAAAAGCATTGCATACTACCAGCCTATAATGGTAGACTGTGTTCATTCAGTTGATGCATTTTTTTTTTGCAACTTTCTTATTGGTACAGAAGATCTCCCAGATATTCCTTCATGAAATTTAGGTTTAAGCAATTAGATATCCATAACCAGCTACTGGGCTGAAAAGTTTCTTGTTCATCACTCAAGTAGGAATGAGGGTGACAAGTACTAATGGATGATAAAGACCACAGCTGGGCGGCTGCCTCCTCATTTGAGATCAAGTTAACGGTCAAATATTTGGCTTATGATGAACAAATGAATGGAAACTGACCCATCCAATACACTATATGCATGTCCTCAAGTGGATCTAACACACAGTTCTGACCACTTAATGGCTTTCAGTGGCATTCGATCACCTAGGTCCTAGAACTAATATCCAATGTTCTCCAAGATCTGAATCTATTCATCTATCATCTATTCATCTATCCTCCCCAGCCTGAGTGTCTACTATTCCTTCTCTCAATCATCACTTTCCAAGGACACCAAACTCCACTGTAGCTAAAGTTATTTGTGATACGACTGTCCTATATCCTTTACACTAAAGTTAAGTGGCTAATGCTCCACCATATCACAGTATTAGAGTACTCTCAATTTGACTATGTCATTACCTTTACCAGTGTGTGGTATGTTATCATGTTACTGATTAATTAGCATCCTTCCATTTCAGTTTGAAGAACCCTTTTCATCAGTTCTTGTAAGGCAGGTCTAGTGGTGACGAAGTCTCTTAGCTTTTGTTTGTCTGGGAAAGTTTTTTCTTTCCTTCATTTCTGAAGGAAGTTTTGCCCAGTTTTCTAGGCTGGAAATTGTAGCTCTTATATATTTCTAGCACATGTGTTAATAACACATAACAGCAAGAGTGCAATGGGAACGATCGCCTTATACACCACGCGTTGTAACATGCAGGAATGGATTCTCAGTCCCCATCTAACTGCAGGGACGATGGATGCCATCCCTGAGCTTTCCCTACAGCCCAACGCCTGGCTCTGCTATTCAGTCTCCAGCATCCTTTAATGCTTGGGCTACAGAATTTCCTCCAGGGATTCAAAATGTACTGAACCAGGAACACCTCCCTGACACTGCACCACATGATCGCAACTTTAGGATTACATACTGTTGTTGCAAATTTCTGTATTTTTGTGATTATTTTCTTGAAAAGACTAGGAAGACCTAACCGGGCAGTGGAATATTTCAAATATTCATAATGAAAGCCAGCATGTTTCTTCAAATAGTTATCATAGCTAAACAATATTTAATTTTTATCAACTAAAATTGAATATTATATTTAATATTATTTCATTAAATTAATGGAAAACTATTCCCCAGTGATCATCTCTAAAGCTTTCCACATGCAAATAATTATATAATTTGCCTAAACTATGTTAGCTAGAATATTATGCATTTAATGATTAAAATTCTGGACAATGCCTAGAAAGAGCAGAAAATAGTGACTATAAACTCAGTTCTTGATCTGAATGTCCTCGTTTTAAAGATTTAAATCCTTAAAATTATACAAATTTCACTTTGGATATTTAATTTCTTTTTCTTAAGTAATAAAATATGCTGAAGTATGGTAGAGGTGGTGATGAAAGTCTTGAAAGAGATAATTCTTTGGCGAATAAGGATAGTTTATAATATTAACGCTATGAACAGTGAAGACCAAAGAAAGGTAAGACATATAGATTATGTCCTGTGATTTTCCATGACATTTATTAATATAAACTTGATAGTTGTTCTCAGAGTTTTAAAACAATTTTGATGATCAGCTGTCAATTATATATTAAAAACAATATTTCATACTGAGGTTACTAAGTAAAGCTGTATTTTAGGAGATTTTAAAATCCAGATTATTTTGTTACAAACAGTAGCAGAATATCCAGGCTTAACACATAGAAATATGTAGTTTTCTCTCATTTCCAGGTATCTGTGATAAAATTTTTACTGCTGTAACCTCGGCTTCTGGATAACCCCTGGCATTAGAGAATTAATAGTAATTGTTAACTAAATCAGCAACATTTAGAAATAATATGCTTCTCATCTTTCACTTACTAGAATAGCCAGACAGGCAGTAACCACTTCAACTGATGTATATGGTTGTTGCACATCACATCAGCCTACCTTTAAATGGTACTTCTTGAATCTCTTTACTGACTTATGTATTGTTTCCTTTTTTCTCAAATGAGGTGTCCTTCTGCATTTCATACTTTATAAGGAAAGAGCATTAGTTACTCACCAACTGACCGATAATGCAATCACCTTGTGCATGTCTTATTTGAAGCATTGATAAAATTCACAGCTGCAGGTTATAGGTATAGTGTTTGTGGCCAATGATTATGTTAAAGGAATAACATTAAGGTGTTCTTTGACCACAGTATCTGGCAGCATTCAAGTGTCTGCCATTCATCTGCCACTGGCCCAGAAATAGTGCCTTGGCTTTACACAGATGCTTGGACACCTGTGGCAGATAAATGAAGACCGGACAATGCATTATTTATGTAAGCCCAATGCAGATTCCTAATTAATGAGGTCATGTGAATATTATAATAGATAAGGCCTGGGTCTCCCACTGAACAGCTGTTTCCCTCCCATCTTCCCCTCATGGAGTTCTCAGACCCCACCACACAACGGCTGAGGGAAGGCCAGTCACTTAATGAGCGATATGGTCAATGATGACAACGGTCACCAGCTCGCAGTCCAGAGGTGTGGCTGCCCACCTCGGGACTTGAGGAGAATCAAAACTAAAATAAAATCTAAAGTTGTTACTGTTTTCTACACACTGTGATCCCGAGCAACTTCTCCACCTCTCCACCTCCCACCCCTTCCCCAGGGGTCCCCTCTGCTCAAACTCTACGAGTATTCTTCCTGTTTTTCAAACACCCCAGGCACTCTCCTATCTCGAAGTCACTGCATCGGACATCGTCTCAGTCTGGAATGCTCAGCTCACAAATGTCCCCATAGCTCACATACTTTAGGTCTCTGTTCCCACGTCACATTCTCAAGGAAGCTACTCGAACCGCCTTCCTTCTGCGAACACTCCCATCTACCTCCCTTCATTCCCTTATTTCTCAGAGAATATGCGTTACTTTCGAAAATTATAACATTTGGTCATCGGTTGGTTTACCTATTTTTCACCTATTTTTAATTTTTTAAATTAAGAAATTTAAATTTCTTAAGAACATGAAGTTTAATGTTTTTGTGTTTCCTATTATTTTCGTTTAGACATTTTTGTTCACTATAGTATCCTCAGCAACCCTACCTAACCTCGCAAATATTTCAGCCAAAAAAAAAAAAAAATTCATGGAAGGAATGGCTTAATCTCCTAGAAAGATAATGGCACCAAGAGCAAAGCTCCCTTAGTTACAGCTTTTATTAGGGAGCAGAGGCTATACTTTGGTCTCTTAATCTTAAAAAAGATTATTTTCTTATTTAGTGACCTGAAATGACAGTTGCATTTTAGTTTTAGGTAATTTGTGTCATGGTATTGCAGGGTGAGATTAAGAAATTTTTGAAATCCTCCAAATGGAAATGCTGAATCTGGGCTCAAAGAAAGGTTTTGATGAAAGATATGCATTTGGAAGTTAATGATATGTCAAGGGCTTTAGTAAAGCACCAGTTTGAACAGAATGACCTATAAAAAGGGAGAGCAGACAAGAAAAGAAAGCCTAGACGTAAGCCTCAAAGAACCTAGTTTTTAATGGCTGATTAATGGTAGAGAAGGATAAGGCCATAATTAATGGTAAAGGGTGGTCAGAGAGCTAGACGTGAAAACTAGAAGTCAAGGGATGTGTTTCAATTAGAGCACAGCTGAGTCTCAAGGCTCCTTTATGAAGAGGAGTAAAACACATTCCTTAACTTCTGGCCCAACTCTAAGAAAATACTTCATCCTACTGGTGTGAAAAGTCTACCACCAGTCAAATGCAACATACCACTTGCAGCTGAAAAATGCAGAATTAAACAGATACATTGTATTACTAGTTTTCTTACGAAAATCAGAAGAAATAATATTGTGTCTGTAGTTTTACCATTTTCAATAGTTCACTTAAGAAAACTTAGTACCTGAAGTAGGGACACAAATTCATATGTCTGGCATTCCAGTTAGCATTTCCATTTTCATTAAAATGTGAAATCATTAGAAGAGGCATTAACTTATTATTAATAAAAACAGTTGATTAGTAATCAGAAGCATTTTCATGGAAATGACAACAGATGCATATTAGCTTCCAAGACTGATAAAATATGCCAAAGCGAATCAATTTGGGTGGATTATTCCCTTAGCAACATCTGTTTTTAATGCAGTTTACACTGTTATCTTCTCAGAAATAGACTGAAATTATAAAATTTAAAAGTGAATTATAAGGAAAAGTAAATGGGTAGATTATAGCTTCTTCTCAGTACATACCCCCTTTTTTGTAGGTCAAGTGTAAACTGATCGCAGACTTGCTCAGGGAATGAGACTGAGTACTGAGCACCCCTGCATCAATATCTGAGAATGACAAAATATCCTGTTATTAGAAAAGTAAGTAGGAAATAATTCTCTATGTGATACGTCGATGCAATCCTTATGTCATTAATTAATTACAAGTAAATATACTACGTTCGTTCTTGTAAACATAGGAATTTTAATGACGACATACTGAAATTCTGTTAGAAGTTTTGTCTTATTGAGGAACCAAATTTGTCTGGATGATCTAGTCAAAATGTTTCATTGAATCACATACTGTGTCTGTACAATACAAAATAGTAAATAAAATAAAGCACAACACGTGAGGCAGGAAACCAAAGATGCCTAATAATATCACTTTTCCCATGATCAAGAAGTATAAAAAAGGTAAAAATTTTCACAAGTGGGTGCTCTGTGAGCTCACTTCTGCTTTGATCTGGCTTTTTATTCTCAGGTCTTATCTCTTCACTGTGAATTTTTCTTCTAATATTCAAAGTTTCACTCCCCTTTTATAAAAAAAAAAAAAAATAGCCCCCCATCTCACACCCCTATCAAGTGCCCTCCTTCTAGAATACACTCCTTAAATCTAACCACTGACAAAGAAGCCTGTGTTTTTAGCAGGTCCACCAATGACCGATCCCTCATGGCATTCTAACTCCTGCAGCCCTTGTAGAGCACGTCCCTGGTGTGATTTCAAGCTTCCTCGTTTTCATATCCTCCCATTTTCCTTGATTGAAAATTTTTACCTTTGAATCTTTCTCCCTACGACATGCGCACACACACACATTGCCCAGATTGGAACTGTTGAGTTGTTTTCTCTCCCTTAAGCACACTGCACTTGCTCAATAAAACATTAATTTTCAGAAGCCGTGCAATCCACACCCACAGGAGGAAGTAAGGAAGTGGTTTTCCGACTATCTCATACCTCAAAGAACCAAAACAACAGGCACAGTGGCTCACGTTATTGCACAGATACGGTCAGTTCATTTCCTTTGTTTCTGGCTTTCAAATGAGGCACTTCCGACTCTATCAGAAATAAGAATAGGGTGTGCTGCTTCTTTGGCTACACATGTGATTATTTCTCACGATACGAGGTCCAATTTTTAGGGATCCATTTTACATTCAGGTTCTAGAGAGAGGGGAGGTTTTACTGTTGTAGTTATACATGTTTTCTTCATACATCAGTAAAACTGAGGGTCCATATTCTCCAAGATTTTGAAATGTTTTCTAGGTTCTGCAGGGCTGAATGATATTTGGTAAAGAGCATGGACAATCATTGGGAATATAAATTGGAATTCCTTTTCTGTTATCAAACTGCTTGTTGAGACATTACATGTCTGTAGGGATGATTCATTCTTATAGTCATTGATTGACTCAAATGATTATTTTACTCCTTCAAAAAAAAGTTTATCTACTATGCATAATTTGGTCATTCATAAATGAGGGACTTGGAGTGTTTGCAAGCTCTGTTTACATTTTCTTTCTGTACAATTTACACAGATTAATTTACACACTCACCTACTTCAGTTCTTACTATATGGGTTTAGGTTCTCCATTTCTTTAATGCCCTTCTTTTATCTCTCAATGGCGACAATTTTTCCCAGCCCAACACGCCACCCCTACAAGTTCCCAAAGTGTCCCTTCTCTGGTGAAATAATTTCAGATCTCATCAGAAGTAGACAATTGGAATAGCAGATAACAGCAGCAACAATGCATTCTGAAGCACTTTCTGCTCATTTCATGGACTGGTGCAAATGAAAAAGCTTAGCGTTTAGTAATTCACGAACCATTTTGCTTAGGCAGTTGTCAGGCTGCCTGCATAAAAATCACCCAAGATGATTTAAAAAAAATTGCCAGTTCTCAATATCTCAGTAGATCTGGGGTGTAGTCCAAGTGTCTATATTTTTAAAAGCTCTTCCAAGTAATTCTGATGCTAAGCCAAATTTGAGAACCTAGCCTACACTCTGCCATCGAGATCATGCTATTCTAAATTGCTTCAACATTTAATATACATGCACGTGAATCCCACTGTTTGTCACCCACTCTTGATGTAATTTTGGCCAAGTAATTTAACATCTCAGTGCTTTAGTTTCTTCATTAATAGGTGGTTTGTGAGGATTAAAAGAGTTAAATGCATGTAAAATGCTGAGACTTATAACTGAGACACAAGATATTTTCATTTTTATTATTAATCATTCTTTTTTTCTTTTTTTTTTTCTTTTTTTTTTTTTTGCAGTCACCAAACATTAAGAATCTATAAAGTACCAGGCATAGTATTTTCATGCTTGGGGAATATGTAAATAAAGAGGACCCCGCCTCCCTCGCCCTTTGCTGTTATCACTAAGAATGTAGTGTGCAAAATCAATCTGCATATAAATTAAAATAGACATGTTTGGATAAAAGACCTAAACATAATAGTTAAAACCATAAAACTCTTAGAAGAAAACATAGGAGGAAAGCTTGATGACATTGTATTTGGCAGTCATTTCTTTGATATGATACCAAAAGCACGGGCAACAAAAATAGATAAATTACACTGTGTTAAAATTAAAAACTCTTGGATATCAAAAGACACTATGAACAGAGTGAAAAAGCAAACCATAGAATGGAATAAATATTTGCAAATTGTATGTCTGATAAGGGGTTAATTTCCAAAATTTATAAAGAACTCTAGAACCCAACAACAAAAACAAATCAACAAAAAGAAAACTCAATAAATGAGCAAGATAGACCTCTGGAATTCCAATAATAGAAATAAATATCTATAGACAAAAACGATTAGGATGAGAAAGAATGGGCAAAGACTCAGAAACTTCGTTTTGGTCTAGTCAGTTAGTTGCTCTTAGTTTAAACTCTACTGAAAGGAAGAAATGCAACTACCTCATTCCCTTAAAGTTAGCTATTATTTTAAAAAATCAGAAAAAAATATTCTAGGGATGAATTGTTGGACGACCTCTACAGTTTAAAGTTTTTCTTTCAAGACAATTGTGTGGAGGCTCGGTTAGGTGTGGAGTTACGCACACTGATGTTAGAACAGTTAATACAATAAGAAAGGAAAGGGAACTCGGACAGAAGTAAATCGAAGCGGAAAAAAGAAGAGCTCTAGGCACCAAATATTTGGAACAGTGAGAGACACACGGTGATCAAAGAAGTATAGGAGCTAGGAAAAAAATGTTCAAAATACAGTACTATATTTTGGATCTCAAAGGTGGGTCAGGATCATCTGGAAGATAATGAAGCCCAAGTCACAGACAGGTGACTCTGTCCTCTCTGTCACGCAGGACAATCCCTGGCTCTTCTACTTCCTTCACGGCCCCACCCAAACCATCAGGAACCCTGTCAGCTCTTCCCTCAAAACGTACCTAGACCTCGACCACTTCCCACCAGCATCATCCCTGCCCTGGAATAACTGTTCTTTCTGCTTCCGCCTGGCCTCCTTAAAGTTGATCCACAGCCTATGATCCAGAGTAATCATTTTTAAAATGTAAGCTCTCATCATCCTTCTGCTCAAAAGCCCAGGTATATCTCTATATCACTCTGAGTAAAGGCCTTTGATCAGACACTCTGGCTGTACCTTCTATCACCCTTCCCCTTGCCTAGTTTCCTTCAGCTTTGTTCGTTGCTAGTTTTCAGCTTCAACAGGCCCCTCTACCACCCCACCCCGCCCCAACTGGCTCTTCTCTGTCCTGCAATGTATCTGTCATACTCTAACAAAATCCTTCACTCATTTCAAGTCTTTGTCCAAATTATGCTTTGTGACCACTCCAGCTCAGCCAACTCTCCCGTCCACCACTTCTTCACGCAATTTTACCTCTAACATATATCATTAACTTAAGTATTAAGGTACTATTTTTCACCTGCCACCTCCCAGTGTGTATGTCCCAGGAGACAGGAATCTGTTCACAAGTCTATCCCAAGAGTCTAGACTAGTGGACAGTTCACAGTTATACTGAATAAAAATCTGTTTGGTTAATGACTTGAAGTTGAAGTAAAGGTGGCACCAACATCAGATTGGCTTCCTCTGTCACATGAGTACTTCGATAGATGTGCATTTAGATAAAACCTAAGCCATGCTCCAGAAGCTTTCATTCTACATGCAAGAGGGCCTGGTGCTCAAGAGATGCCAGCACAGAGAAAACAGAGGGCTGTATAAAGCTCAAATCAAATGGCAGTCAAGCCATACCAGAATGAGGCAAGACATGCTCTGTCCTGTTTCCTTATGGCTCATTCAGATGCCATATGCTACCAGTCTACATGGATTTCATATGATAGGATATTTTGCCTTATTAACTTTCTTCATAGGACATTTGAATAACGTTTATAACCTAAAAGATGAATTAACGCAAAGAAAATTTTAGAGGAAAGAAAACTAAAGGCAGTCAGGAAATCTTAGATGTAAAATAATTAGGCAAATCAAACTGTCTGTTGATGAATGGCCATACTATTTGAATGACAACACTGATGATACAGCTGGAGTCAAATTCAGAACAATCTGGACAGAAAAGCGATTTTCCAATTGTCCTACCAAAAAAAATGATTTGCACAACACAAAAAGATTGCTTTCACATTATCCAGGGCCACATTATTCCACCGAAAGTCTGTGTTATTTAATTCTTTTGTATTCTTTAATAACAAAACCTGCAAGTTTGTAAAGTTTAGTGAATAATATATTGCTATCATTTCAGGCAGTGTGGTGTTACAAGTTACAAGAAATGCCTAGAAGCATCTCACTTGGGCCTCTTCAGAGACAGCTATTTTCCATCTTAAAGCCTATAAAACAGAAAACGAACATAACAAATGTTTCAGTTTGTTCCCTAGATATAGTTTAAAACAAAAGTAATCCATAACCATAAGATAAAACACGGCAATCTCCTTCACAAGGTATTCGTATCCAGCAATATCTTTGAAGTTCCATTCATTAGGCGAATATGAAAACCAGTCTATTCTTTCTCTTGTAAATAAATTCCATCCAAGCATGTAACAGTAGGAATCTACATTATCATGTCCTCTTATGTCCTGTTTTATGGAAGACAAGTGCAGTATAGCTCAGTTCTTCAGGCTAGCAGACCATTAACTAAAATCATGAGACTCTACCCAGTCCTTTTATCAGAATGTAGTAAGGGCACAAACTTTCTCAGCTTTTTGGTTGCTCTTAAAATCTTTTGCTTTTTCATATAGTATATTTTAATTTGCATTTCCCTAATGACAAGCAATGCTGACAATCTTTTAATATGCTTATTTGACATCTGCTTATCTTCTTTGGTGAGGTGTCTGTACAAATCGTTCCCCCTTTTTAATTGGGGAGTTTGTTTTCATGTCATTTGATTTTAAGAACTCTTTGTATGTCTTGGATACAAGTCCTTTATCAAATATGTTTTGTAAATATTTTCTCCTAGTCTATGGCATATCTTTTCATTTCTTTAACAGTGTGTTTCACAGAGCAGGCATTTTTAATTTTAATAAAATCCAACTTACCAATTTTTTCTCTTATTGATTATGCTATTGGTGTTATATCTAAAATCTCATTACCAAGCCAAGGTCATGAAATAATCATCATTCATAAACCACATGGAACATAATGTTCAAGAAACAGGTACAAATGTAGATAGATATAGAAATAGATACAGATGTCGATGTAGGTATAGAATATGTATTTCCCAAATCTACTTTTTCAGTTGTGCTTAAAATGCACATGAATTCAGAGCACAATAATCCGCATTTTCTTTATCTATACTACAGGAAGCCATTTGAGAAATCAGGAGGGCAAAGAACATGGCTTCAATACTGACTCAAAAATAATGATGGAAATAACTTCTGTATGATGAGTGATATGCTACATAGTTGACAGGAAATAACCTAAATACCCAATAATTCAACCAGATTATTTGGGGGAAGGAGGCTAAACACAGCTTTTCTAATAATTCTGTTAAATAAGTACCGATGCTCCCATCATTCAACAAATAATATTTAATGTTGGTATTATATTCTTTACACAGTATACTGTTTTCATCCCCCTTGTAAGTAAAGGTAGAAATACATGAATATAAATTAAAAGTGGGTCTTAGTGAGTTTTACTTTGTTACTTCTTGGGTCTTGTAACTTCTAATTACAACAGTGAAACAAAGTCATATCGAACATGTATCTTTAAAAAGGTAAGTGTCATGAAAGTTCAAGAATGCAAAGAGCCACTTTCATTCTGTTTCTTTGGAGTGCGGTCTTTCATGTTTCTTTATAAAGGTCCAACTTTCATGTAAATTCCAGTGAGCATATTCCTTGATTTAGTATCTTAAAACGATGTCTCTAAATAGAGAATGACCTTTCAAAAATTGCTTTTTGATATGTTTTCTTTTCCACATTGAATCAATATACAATTCAAGAATTCCATATTAAACATTTTACTTAATACCTGTCAATTTTATTCTTTTATTCTTCGTCATGTGCTTTTCTGAATTGTGCTTCAAATAAAAGAAATTCCATAAACATATACGAATTTAAAATTTGATCAAATAATAAGCTAGCTCTCTGTATTTGATCGAAAATATTTTCAAGGGCCTTTTATGATCAAGCCATTGTACATGACACTAGCCTAATATTTAAAGACTCAAATAACTAAAATAATTAAAAGTAAACTGAGCACAATATATAGTTGAAAAGTAATTTGATAAGCATGATGTGAAAATTATAATACTAAAGACGACTGAGAAATGGAAAAATGGAAAACACATATCAGTTGGGGACTGCTTCAAGAAGGAGATATTCTTTAAATTAAGCACGAATTATTGATAGATTTTGACAGCAGCAGAAGAGAAGGATTCCAAGGAAGTTACAGGCTAATCTTCTGAGGATCTATAGGATTCCTGAGGTAGTTCTACAGCATTCTGAGCATCAAGAGAAAGTTAACATATTCCCAAATAAATGAGTCCTCTGAAGACAATGTGCTCTTAGCAGTGCTAAAGTCAAATATTGTTGGAGCCTTGATTAGAAATCACTTTGTTCACCAGAATTAAGAACCTAATTTTGAAGTTCAATAGTCTTAATTTATATCTCTATTTTCATTCATTCATGAAATAATTCCCTCCATATAACATATCAACTATTGTCAATTTTTAAAAAATTATTACAAGTATAGATATATATATATATAAAGCTTAAATATCTTCTCATTTAACTTTATGCAAATGCTTATGCAGTCCCAAACACTAATTTATTATTTATTCAAAAATATTCATTGAATCTCTACTAAGCATTATGCCTTGCTAGACTGCCACAAGGCACTGGTGTGCAGACAAATGTTTAACAATTGGCTTTCTGGGAGAAGAGAAGCCTTCATTTTAAATATTTGCAGTTTCTTATGGTATAAACACTTTCGATATGATTGATTTCAAGCTATCGACTTGATTTTCACTGGATGACAAGTTTAAGAGGGACGTACACAGTCAACTCTGGAAAGCTGGTGTAAGCTCTGGCTCCAGCCCACCCCTGGAAGAATGACAAATCCATAAGTAGAGAGAAGATATTGACAAGAAACCACATTGCCAGAATCCCATAAAGGAGGGTGTGATATATAATAGGAGAGGACTATGCAAACAACTTAAGCATTGCAAAAAGGGGATGCTTACGTTCTTTATCTGACGTTCTAACTTTGAAACAGGTGCAAAGCATCTTATTATTTGTTGTTTACTTCTGTTTATCTTCTAATATCTAGCACATTGCTGACTTGTCACAATTTAGGAGATTTTCTTTTCACTTGGACAATCTTTTAACTTTTCAATTGCTTTTCTCTCATGCAGGAGCTTTTATTTTTACTTCCATTTAGCCATAGTTATAAATCGGCACTTTACAGTTTGTCAATAAGTGATCTATAAACCAGTCCACTGCTAGGAAAGATATGCGAAGAGGCCTGAGATTGATTCTAGTTAATATTTAGTTAGAATGATCACAGAAAATATTTCTTGACAGAAAACCCATTGCAAATCAAAAAAAAAAGTGAAATATTTTTCTTTTCTACCTAAAAGTAGCTGCCAATTTTCAAAGAGCACCAGCAATGTAGCTCTATGGTTTTCCTATTTTCTGTGGCAGAAAAGGAGCCATAATATTTATTCTGTCTAAGATGACCCAGTTTGATCCATCTGTTTCTCTGCCTAAACCTTCTCTATAGATTTGACTGGTACTTTGAATTCACGTTGAATTATACATAAGAATATTTCCCTTCCACAAGTCTGTTCTGTGTGGCAAGACTCAACAAAATGTTTTCAGCAGTGTATATGTAAGGTTAATGTTAGCCAATTTTATTTTAGATCTCCTAAACATTCTTACTGGCTACACTTAAATATGAAGGATTATTTGAGCTCTCTTTCACAGTTTTTTTGGTTGTAGCTATTTTAAATGTTTATGCAGCTTAAACTCACACAAGAGGGAACATAAACGGTATTTTTTCCACATCGTCATCTGCTCCGGATTGAAAAACACACAATATGTTTTTAAATTTGGTGTCTGCCACTATACATTATCAGAGATGAATGCCTGTGCATGACCAAGTTTTCATATCCTATTTGGTACGCTGATAATTCAGGTTGTCTGCTTTATCATCACTTTAACTTGTGCAGGCCGCAGAAGATCAACGGAAACATGAAATTAACTTCAGGTAGCTATTCAACAAGAATATTGCTGCAGATGTAAAAATGTGCATGTGATTATAAAAAAAAAAAAAGTCAATTTCACTGTATCCTATCATGCATGCATCCCTTAAAATTGCTTTAACAATATATGATATGTGGCAAAAATATGCAAAATAAACAAGGAGCATTCTCTTTTTCTCTACTTTCTGTCATTTCATATTAGTTTTAATGAAAATACTTTGATTCAGTACATCCTGTGGAGAATAGGGAAAATATTTCCCTGTGGGTTTTGTTATTCAGTGGTTATTAAAGAGACACGTTGGATGCATTTTCCCCTAAGACACTGATTTCATTATTATTACTCTCTAGTAAATAGTATTTATAGAGTTGTGTTTTCATCTATACAGTTCAAAAGAGGGTGAAGCTTGATGAAAGATTTAATCGTTTATTAGGAAAGACTAAGAAAATATTTTATAGTTTGCTAAGAAGAAACAATGCCTTAATGGAATAAAACATCTATTTTCAAGATGCCAATGACCATGGAAAACATGTCTCATAGTATAATATTTTAATCTTTTAAGACTTATCTTATTGTGTTTCCTACATAAATCAGAATAGAGTTTGTTAAATGTGCATGTTTGACCTATAGGAGATAAAATATATATATAAACCAACAAGCTAATTTAAACTCCATATAAATTTAGGGTTGTAGAAAAAATTAGTAATACTTAATGGACACACAGAAAAATTACAAAGAAATATTACAATTGAGCAGGTTGAAAGATAAATGTTTTACATATGAATATAGGAAAGAGCCATAAAGATTAGATCTGTCACCTACTTAGGAATTATTAAGAACTACATTTTCTAATGTCCACATTACAGGTAAGCTGTACATAACTAGCAATAGCAGCAATAATTTAATTAGCAAAAAAAAAAAGCAACTAGATGGTTAGTTAATAAGAATATAGAAAGGACTGTATCTCTTAAGAATCAAGTAAAAGCTGTGTAATGATCACAAGGAAGTATATACATTAAACAATCTTTAAAAACAATCTAATAACATGTTCAGAAATGTTAGGTGTACAAGGATATTAACTAGCTTCAAAGTTCAAGTACCTTTAAACTATTTTAGAGGCAAGCAAATTAAATAGCTAAAAAGAAAAAAAGTCATTCCAAATCCTTTGTGGAATGATATGGGTTAAAAGAAAATCAAAATAAATATGAGGGTGGGGAGCTTTTCTACTCCTCATGCTAAGAAAATCTGGTTGCCATTCCTTCAACCGTTATCTCTTCTTGTTCTTTCTGTAGAAATAGGATTGGATACATGCTCAAATTCTAGGACGCTATTACTGGAAGTGGCCTCTGTGCATTAAAAGCCGTGTGTGTGTGTGTGTGTGTGTGTGTGTGTGTGTGTGTGTGTGTGTGTGTGTGTGTGTGTGTGTGTGTGTGTGTGTTACACAGTTTTCCTCTTCGTGCATGTGCCTTAGTGCATTTGTCACAACTTTGGATGTTTGCCTATTAATTTGGCCAAAAAATGGCAAGTGTCCAAAAACAGCATTTGAGATCATGTATTATCACCACTTAGAAATGAGTACAATTATGTTCTCCGAACAATATTTCCCAGAACTTTGACTGAAGGGTATTAATAAATAGCCAGACACTAATACAGCAGCACCTCATTCCTTGTTACAGCTCCCTTACCAATCTCAGAGAGATGGAGGCGCCCCCATTCTGAGGTCGGCTAGCCAGCATTCTTTCTTTTCCCCCTTCAAGGCCTAATCTGTGCATGTGTCAGCAAAGCCAGTGTGCTCATTAGCACTCCCACGGCTCAGAGGCATTGACACTGCATGATCGTCGGGCGCCAGATTTCGGGAAACTAAGAGGAGTGTGCTTCCGCATTTCACCCCTTAGAACTTTACTTTCCAGGCAGATGCAGATTGGACTTCTGAAGCCTGACACCTCATTAAAATGAAGACAAGAACAACGTGAGAAGCCAGCGGTACAATAATGACCTAACTGCTGGAATTTTGTTGACAACTCGTTAGCATCTCATCGAGAAGCCCAATGCCCTGGTGGAGGTGGTTCACATTTTGGACAGCCGAGAAATCATTTGTGGCTTATCGTACGTACATGGGAAACAAAATGCGTGG
Source organism: Pteropus vampyrus (assembly GCF_000151845.1). Taxonomy (NCBI): domain Eukaryota; kingdom Metazoa; phylum Chordata; class Mammalia; order Chiroptera; family Pteropodidae; genus Pteropus; species Pteropus vampyrus. The sequence continues at coordinate 6,626,707 of NW_011888841.1, forward strand.
GTAACATGCCTCTCATCTAGTCACATTTCAGGGAAAGAAATGGCAAAAGGCAAAATGGCAACAACAACAACAAAAAATCAAGTCACATATGGCAGATCCACATATGGTAAATAGTCGCTGCCTCCTGTGAAAACACATGCAACTGATGAAAACAACAGAGTGTACACAGAGGTGGCCAAAAGGTAAAAAGGAACTGTTCACATGTTAATAGTGTTACATATTAGCCGCTACAAAGCTGGGATTTTGGCTTTTGTGGCCAGACTAAGGTGCCTGGATTTCTGACTTTCTGTTTCCTGGAGGTCAGAGGAGATGCAAAGCCAACTAACTAGTCAGCCATATTTTGGCAGGTAAGACCACAGACGGAAATAGAAGATGACGGAAGAGCCTCTGAAGAGAAAATGGTCAGTATCTTGAAATTATGCAGAGTAAAATGAACATTTTATTACCCTTATATCTCAAACATAATTAGATATACACATAATTATTTTACTATAGTTGGAATAAAATGTCAAAATAGGGCATAAATGCCATATACACATATAGAAAATTAGCTATTGATAAAAAATATTTACATTTTAATTCCAACGAAACTAAAAATTTAGTTCTCTGTTTTCAATTTCTTTAAAAGGTTTTGAATCGTGCTATCAGTTTCCACTTCTTAAAATGCTAGTCAAGTAATGAAATCAATATATATTTTCTAGTGGCAAAAAATATATACATATGTTTGGAATACCAGGTACAATTCGATTACTGCAAGAATAATTTTACCACACAAAGATTGATTTCAGTCTGATCTACTTGAAAGTTGACAACTATTCATTTTTGTTCCTTATGTCTCAACTTCACCTGCATTAACATATTTGTAATTATTAATAAAATCCATAAAGAGTGATGGAGTTGGTATACCGTATGATGCAGCTTAAAATGACGGTGCCACCTTTATATATTTTAATATTATTTATCAGTAGACTACGGCCTTACCAAAAAAAATATATATTAATATCGTAAAAATGAAGTGTTTCAAATAAAGTGAGCGCAGTACTGCACGCACTCAACCTCTCCCTTTCCACGAAAGTAGGAATTGAAAACCACTATCCTAGAGAGAATGGATGTGGCAAGTCTCTGTCATTCAAAGATATGATGCTTTCTGTGTGTCCTCAGTCTCCTCATCAGTAAACTAGGATCAGAGGGTGGAGGATGAGAGATTGCCAAGTTGAACAAAGCAGAAATCAGAAACCCTGATGGAAGTGTGTTGTAAAATTGTATATTGTTGTTATCATTACATTTAAAATGTTCTGAACAACCAACATTTTTGACTGATAACTCCTTAGAATGTAGCATGGAAAGAAAACATTAGCTGGGCCAGGGCCATTTTCTACACCGGATGCAGATTTTATCTGACTTGTCCATACAGGGGTAGATTAATTATTCATGAATGTGTTAGTTTCCGGGTATCCTGAGAATGGCATACATACATACATAAAATAAATAAAGCCAAAAGCAATTATGTAGGGACAGATGGTTTGGAGCGAAATGGTATGATGGCTAAAACCATATATAAGAAATCTTATTCTGTTTCCTCAAAGAAAATATGGGAACTCCTAAACATTTTATGTAGTCATGTTGTTCTAATATAGAGATGAAAAAGAAAAATGGTGGCTATTATTGATGTTGCCCTGGATGCTTATTTCCGCAGATGAGAAGAAATTCACTTCAAAAACGTTTCTCCCCTGCCGCTGTGCCATGTGCCTACAGAACACATTCAGTGAAGGAGACACGATTCACAGTGCCAAGTGAAACAATGTCACCGCAGGCCTTTGTGACCGAACACAATGCATTATAAACATTCGACCGAAGCGCAAGTGAATCTTCTGAAAAAACAGTAAATCATAGGCACGTATGACAATTATTAACACAAGGCTGCACCAATGTGTTTCATACTAAGGAAAACAGAACGCGCTTGGCTTCTATTCTCTGCCCCGCCCCGTTGGTAAATGGTGCAAGTTGAATTTCTTAACCTCTCCGGGGAGTTGTTGATGAGTGGTAAGGAAGTGACTAACTGGAGATCATTTTCCAGGTCCACTTTAACTGTGTACAGTAATCTTCGCTTTCTTTACTCTCATGCTTTGGTGACAGTGGAGATATCTAGAAGAAATGTTCCTTGTCAACCTTAACATTCCCTCACATTTTAAGAAGTTGTATTTTGGGGGGCCCACTTACCCCATCTTGTCCTCTCCACTATTCGTGATTTGCTGGAAGCAGAATACCACAGTAACTGTCATCTTTCCCTGAATCTGAGCAATATCGCATAGTCAGGTGAGCACTGCAGAACCAGGAGATGTACTATGGTAATAAATTTGAACTTCATGCTAACAAACATTGACTGAAATCAGTTTCCATGAGCGTTGATTCTGCACCCCTAAACTTGTGACGTACACATTGGTATAAACCTGGTAAGCCAAACAGGCATTAATAGATTTGAACAGATTAAAAAATCTAGAGAATGCAATATCTCATTCTGCTGACTCTGTTAGAAAAAACTTGCTTACTGCATGCTATGAACAACATACTAGATATTTCTTCTTTTATTTGTCTGTCAGAGGTGGCTGACCTATTTTCACTGACCAGCATCTTTTTTTTAGACATTATTGTTATATTTTCTTTGGTCAAAAGATGTCTATGATGAGTTTTAACATGCGAAGTGCAGCATTTATAAAATCAACCAAGTTTTAATGTTGACAATAATTCTTCTACTCACTATCAATATTCTCATGGTGCTATTTGACTATACACTGAAATTAAATACAGGATATATGATAGATGGGGCTGGCTGAGAGCATACTTTTTACTAACTCTATGCTTTATCAAGTGTCATGGTTTTTACCACATAACAGTTTATTAAGACAAAGTTATTAGCTCCAAAAACAATCTTGACCACGGCACCTTTGATTAGTCCCCTCTATTTATTTTGCTTGAAGGTAGAATAATAGCATCTTCACACATAACAAAGAAAGAATGACTGTTCAGTATCTTCAAATACCCAAAAGTAGTCGCTTTACTTTGACCTGTACAATAGCTAATTTTTTCTCTTTAACAAAGTATTCCAAATCTTAGTGGTTTGCTGTGACGACTATTTATTCGCTTACATTTCTGTGGTTCAGCTACTCAGGTTCAGCTCAAGGGTGAGGCCTCGGCTCAGTTCTGCTCCAAGTGGTGTTAGCCAGCTCATTTTCACATTTATAGTTAGCTAGTGATAGAAAAGTGGCACGATATGTCTAGTGGCGGGTGGGTGTCAGGAGGGATTACAGAGGTTGAGTGGCATCTCCCACATGTCAGCTCGCAGCTAGTCCAGGCTTGTTCACGTGGTGGTAGTTACAGGGCAGTCAAGCTCAGCAAAGGAGGGCAACTGCCAATGAGTATGCACTGCCCAAGTCTCTTCCTGTGTCATGCTTGGCAATGCCTCATGGGACAAAGCCAGTCACATGATTAGAAACAGACACACTGCGTGGAGAAACAGACTCCACCTTTTTGATGGAAGTAGCTCCAAGTCACACTGCAAAGAGGTGGATATAATGAAATGCAAAAAATAAGGGCCATTTCTGCAACCAACCTCAACTCAAGTTCTCAACTGTTAATGGTGCCCCAGATTGCACAGATTTGGATTCCAGTGTCATAAATTACTATCTATCTGACCTAGGACATGTGCCTTAATCTCTGTGTCAAAATCCCCTCATATAAAATAAACCTCTTTAAAGATCTTCCCATAGGGAAGCTGGACGGATTAAATAAGGTACTTGCTTTGAAACATACTTGACACATAGTAAGAGTTCAGTAAATGTTAGCTATTATTATATACAGCAATAAAATAGCTAACATGTGTCCTCTTTAAATTCTGGAACTCACCTTCCCATCCACATAGTCTATTCTCTACCCATACACACTGCTTTCTGTTATCTGAACCTTCTGCCTTGCCTACTAACTCTTTACTTTTCATGTTCAGATTTTTCTGATAGCATATTATTGCCTTTACCTACTGCTAAAACATGGAGTTTTGTTTGTTTTCGTCCTTTCTGCACACAAAACCCGTGTCTAATTCAGGCATTTTTACACTTGATCTTCTCTGTCTGGAGCATTTTACCCTGTTCTTCCTCTTGCCATGGTTGGAGCCATCTCATTATTCAGGTCTCGTTTCAAATATCTTTTCCTCACAGAGTGCTTCTCCAATCAACAAGTTTAAAGCGATCCCCCTCATGCATCACATTACTTCATTATCACCGAACCGGTTTTACATGCTATACTGCACATCTCACTCTCCAAAATGTTTTCTGTCATCTTCTCCCACGCCTGATATGAGTGCCATCAGTGCACCAACCAGCTCTACTGCTTTGCAGGCCTCTCAGACACCTAGACGAGTGAGCTGCACATAACAGGCTTGCAATAAATGTTTGGTAAACCTGTTGAAAGCATGCTCTATTTTTAAGTACCTTACTGTCCCTGACACATTTATACCTCGAACTGGTTCTTAGTAAACACCTGTTCAGTAAAGGACACAAAGTTTATTCAGCTTGTCTATTGATTGGCATTTTATAGTTATATTTTTCTATTCAAAAGAGTTTTCTATTCAAAAACAGGGAGCTAAAACCTCAAGCTGGAAAAGCTGGTAAAGACCCAAAGAAACGTGTTCAGTACAGAACAAAGGTAATGGATATGCTGGAGAGCAGTAATTCAGTGAGGTCTCTGTTATCTGTGCTAATGAAGAGGCGCAATGAAGCAGAGGATCCATAACAAGAGATAATAAAAAACTATTTGCATTTAGCTCTGGGATGCATTATCCAGAGTCCCTAACTTGTAAACAGGTTATGTTACAAAAGGTCATTTGTAGATATGTTATTATGGACTCAGAATACATTTTTTTCCCCAGGAAATAATATAGCTTATTTACAGTGTTTATAATACTTAAAAACTAAAAAGCAACTAACGGCCTGCTTTATCCCATTTTATGAAATGGATAAAACAATGGAGAAAACAGCTTCCAGTTTCCAAACAGAGAAATCTGTAATCGGTCCTCACTAGCCACCAACGCGCTTCCTCCCCTCCAATCCAGAGGAAGCAAAAACTTCATCTCTGCCCTCACTGCCTGCAGACCCTAAGCGAAGCCTGCAGTAGCTACGACCAAAGAACCATGTGCTGGGTGCAGATTCTGGCAGAGAACACCGGGGCTCCGGAGTCAATTGCCGCTAACGGAACTTCTCTGGCAGCTTTGTGGAGACCCCTTTGGGGTGAGCCAACTGGGGGCAGCCTCCTGAAAATTGGGAACCCAACACAGGAGGATAGGAGATCTGTGGCAACTAACTTGACATCACCCAATACATCCAATTTCTGACTAATTTTAGAACGAGTGGATTAAGAAAAGCAGGTAACAAAGTGATGGCATTCTGAGACGAGAGAGCATTTATAAATGGAGACTCGAACAAGAACGGCACCATCCATAATAATGAAAGCGTAAAATAACTCACATTCTCATCATCAGGAGAATGGATGTCTAAACTGCGGAATGAAGACACAACATGAACAAGCTATTACAACAGTCTCCTTGAGAAATTACGGTGGCTTGGAACTTGGTAGGAGTGATGGAGAAAGTGATCAAATACTGTAGGACGTGAGACCAAAAATAAAGCATCAAGACGACTCCAAGGTTTTTCACCTTGGCAACGGGTAGGATGGGTCATCATCTGCTGAAATGTGAAAGATTGTGAGAGGGACTAGTTTTGTGGGGGAGATGGCCAGTAATTCTGTTCGGGCATATTAAATTTAAAATTTTTTATTACACATTCAATTGAAATTTTCAAGTAGGCAACAAAATATATGTATTGGGAGTTCAAGAGAGAGAGACCTAGGATAAAGAAATAAAACTGGGAATCTTCAGCATCATAGATGATATTTACAGCCTTGGGCTTAAATGAGATCACCACATTATCGTCTATCATTTAAATTTATTACTGGGAATTGAAAGGAAATTTTTACTTTTATATCCATTATTCAGATTGAAAAGAAATTGTTCACAATAAATTTTGGTTTCAATAATCCTTGTCTACTCTCCATTAAATGTCAAAAGTTAGAAAAGGCAGGTATACTTGTGCTCAAATAATATCTCTTCACCAATTCTACTCAGAATGAATGAAATACAGTTGACCTTGAACAACATAGTGGCGGGAAATATTAGGGATGTCAATCTCCATATAGTCAAAAATAGTCATATAACTTCTGACTCCCTAAAAACTTAACTACTATTAATCCACTGCTGACCAGAAGCCTTCCCAATAATATAAATGCTCCATGAATATGTATTTTGTATATTATATGTATTATATACTGTATTCTTACGATAAAGCTAGAGAAAATGTTATATAAAAAAATTACAAGAAAAAGAAAATACATTTGCATTATTTTTTAAAAAAATGAATGTATAAGTGGACACTTGTAGGTCAAACTCATGAAGTATACTCTGTTCTGTTCTGTTATTTATTTATCTATTTATTTATATTGTTTATTTACTTATTGCTATGACATATTACTTTTCAAAATCTAAGTTTCATTGCCTATGGCCCTTTGAATGCTGTCAGTGATTCACTCTCATAAAATAAAACTTTCTTTTTAGAAAACACTTCTGTTATCTGCTATTTTATTGTTTAATTCAAATTCCTTCCTCACTGGGATGTGAATTCCTTCATCTCTATTTAGAGTTGTAATTTGGACTCTAGAAAGAAACAAATCCTTCAAAGCCATTAGAGTTTTGACACATAATCTTACCAGTAAAGGGAAAGGCAGAACAGTCAATTGACTGTCTTCTATTCCCTTAGTTTATTGACATTGTGTTACTCTCAGGGCACTGTCAGAGCATTTTACAGAGGGGATCTTGTATTACTCATCTTATATCCTACACAAGATCTCCAGACAATTAAATGTTGTTAATTTCCCCTCCTATGAATCTACATGCACAAATAAAAGAATTAAAAAAATAAAATAAAATAGAGCATGTTTTAACAAATTTAAAAATTCTTGGTAGATAGATATGTGTTAATATTCTGTCTTAAATTTGTGAATTCTTCAAAGATCCCTTTGGTGCAATAATATACCTTCTGTACTGATCACTCTCCTTTAGCACATTCTTCAATTCCTTTCACCAGAAATGCTGCTCCTTTATTCAGGCTTCTCCTGGAAAGTTTCATGTTTTTAGAAATTTGGGTTTTTTAAAGATACTTTTCAATAATAATAGAAATCTCAAGTCTTTGATGTGCTAATTTGTCCTGATGAATAAGCATCTGAAGTCATTTATTAAAGTAATATTGGTAAATAATTTTTAAAGAAATCTGCTTAAGATTTGAAGTATATCATTAGCTGTGTTTGTCATCCTAAACTTTAAAAATTAATATTACTTGAATATCAGATTGCTACAGATTAAAATTTACTGTCAAGACTATATATCTGCTTATTTTTTTCAAAACATAGATATCATATGAACTTTATTTCAGTCTATTTTCTCCAAAGCAGTGAGATTAAAAAAACCGAGTTCCACCATTGCCATTACTGGGACTTTGCAGAAAAGACTAGAAAGTTCGAAGAAATGAACGAACACATGTAACTAGCAAACAAGATTGAGACCTTATAATGCCAATGGAAATTAGACAGTATTGCATATGAAGCCAGAGAGGGTGAAAGCTAGTAGACAGAGGTGAGGGCACATCAGGAGATGGTGATCCTCTCTGATCTCTGATCTAGGTGCCTGAAATCAGAACTACTAGTAGGAAGTTGGTTATATTAGAAACTGGTCACCCTAAGCCAAGTCCCTGAATAGACAGTGCTTATTTGACTGCCCAGATGCCTGAAATGTCCAGTAAGTACTGGACGGCTGCTAGTACTAATTATCATATTATGTAGTTATACACACATACTTTATTCACTTCAGCAAGGCCACAAGGTGATTAGCCTTATTTCTATGGTACTAAAGAAACTGAGGCTTGAAATAATCAGCCACTGGATCAAGGAATATTGCAAGTCACTGGTGCAGTGGATATTTATTTCTTTGATCCGGTTTCTACCATGGCAGTGTGTGACTAGACAAACTCAAGGCAATGTGATACATGTAGCAGAAGTGGTGCAATCATCTCAAAGGGAGTGAATTTATCCTGTAAATTGAAAACTGAATGAGTGAGAACATATGTTACACAGGCTAACTACAGGGAACAACACTACTGATATATTTTTTTTTCAAGAGATTAAGAACAATTCTAGAAGACTGAAGGAAGATGTCTCATTAGTCCTCTTCTCTGATTTGATTATTTTGACCTAAGCTTATAGCTACTTCTTATAGATATACAACCAACTAAATAATTTATGGGAGCAGTTATAACTTATAAGTTAGTCTCTCCGATTTGAACAGCGATCTGATATACCTTTTTATACACTGAGATAAACTCTTCATTCTCAGCTAAGGGAATTTGTGTCAGCAATACCTTAGATTACTCAAATATAAGATCTGATGATGTGAGCAAATTCAAAGCTGGTTAATTGCCTCAAATTTTTAAGTGAAAGGCATCTTCTTTACAACCCTCAAATACAACCAAGGAGGGGCTCGGCATGATTTAAACATTCTTTCTGCAGCTCTTTGGTGACAAAACTGTCGACCTAGTTGTTCTTTCATCAGCTCGTACTGAACCCGAAACGAAGAAAATAAAATACGAATTTTGAATCTTCATGTAAACATCCAGATGACATATTCTGCAAGGAATGCAGTTTTGAATAATAAAAATTTTTATACAGCCTCACGTTTCATCGTGTACAAAGGCTTACTTCAAACACTCGGCAAAAGGAGACAGCATGTTCTCTCCCAGATGTAGCAAATTGTTTTGCATGACCCAGCCCTGAAATCAGCTAAGATACATAAATGGAAAATGACTTTTCATTACTTTTTCAGGTTTTGCTTCCCCAGAAGCCGAGTCTATAATTGTATTTATTATTGTGCTATGTCTATATTTCTCTTACCACCCTAAAATAAAACAAATATTTTTTTCTCCATAAATGGGAAAAATAAACTAAAGGATCTATTTAAAGTGCTAATAACAGGCTTTTTTAAAAAATCAGAATTTATACATTATGTGAAACTCAATCAACCTTATTTCAAACAGAGGATAAATGGCATCGAGTTTAAACCCCTTCAGAAGCCTTTCCCCATATCCCCAAAGGTAACATTTCTCTCACTCTTAAAATTAGTCTCATTAAAACAGCCTCTCGCAAAAGCTAAACATCTTTTCTTTCTGGTGCCACCCTCGAATTTTTAGAAACTATACTCTCTGCTATCTTACATCAGTTCATCTCCTCATTCTTTCCTCTTCCCATTCCATTCTAGCTCCTGCATCTATCGCTTCACTGAAACTGACCTTGCTAAAGGGGCTGAAGTTCTCCAATTTTTCAACCCAAGGGACTCTTATTGGTTTTCAGGCTAATCATTGTAATACCACATTCAGTCAGAATTTGCCCGATATTTCCTGAAAACCTTTGGTTATTCCTTCTCTTTCCATTCATTCATAAGATATTTATTATAATGATTAATCTATCTGGCACTGTACTAGACACCAAAGAAAAAGAAAGAGTGGTCCTAACTCTTTCACTGTGTAAGTTAAACCTAACAATAAGTAATCACCTTACAGTGGTGCAAGTGTTATAAAGTTAATATGCACAATGGTCGATGGGAGCAAAAAATAATCAGTGTCTGTTTCCTTCATGATTTCCAATTCTTCTTCATGTTTTCATTCACTGGCACATCTTTGATAGTCACTCATTTTATGAAGCTTGCTTACAGAAGTATACTTAGAGGATGAAAAGTAATATTTGCACACCATTTGAACTCACAATCTCACCTCCAGAATCCACCTTAAAGCAACTGTACATGTGTCTATAATGATATTTTTATGGAAATGATAGATATGACAGTTCTAAAGTACACTGGGAAAATGTCCATCAATAATATAACAAATACAAAATGCTAAAAAAAAAAAATTAGCCAAAAAGAGAATATATTATTTGTAATTTCAATGACGTAGAAAAAAATCTTAAAGTTGATCAAAAAGGAAATGGCTACATAAATGATGATATACAGAGAGAGAGAGACAGACGGACAGACAGATGGAGGGAGGGAGAGAGCATGAGAGTGAGCTTTCCATGAAGGGATGGACAATATTCCCCACACACAGTGTTAACTTGCCTTATCTTGATATCCATAGAAAATGAGCCCTCATCTCCCACATGTTGAAATTTTGTCTCGCAGGTATCAATCCCTCTGCTCGCCTGAGATATATCTGTGGGCACCTAGAGAGACCTGCTTCAGTGGAAGCATCAAAAGAAGGAAGCCCAGAGACAGCTATTTCGAGGGTTGACGTGAACAGAAGACAAACACCGCTAGGCCGTGCCGGCCTGGAGATGGTGGTCATCTGCATGGGATGACTGTGTCATAAAGTCTCAGAGAGACGACCACAACCGAGGGACTGGTAGAAAATGAGGCTCAGAGGCCCACAGTGGCATCTAAGATCGATCTGATACATGCAGCATGTGTGTTGGTAAGGGGGGATGGGGGGTTCACTTAAATTCCAGATACGTGATCACTCAGCTTTTAACTATGTTTACATCTAAGGGAGAGAATAGATTTAGGAAGAAAAAGCAACACACATCCTGCTTTATATACTT
>NW_011888841.1:6637766-6640607 GCF_000151845.1 Pteropus vampyrus
TTCGAGGGTTGACGTGAACAGAAGACAAACACCGCTAGGCCGTGCCGGCCTGGAGATGGTGGTCATCTGCATGGGATGACTGTGTCATAAAGTCTCCGAGAGAAGACCACAACCGAGGGACTGGTAGAAAATGAGGCTCACAGGCCCACAGTGGCGTCTAAGATCGATCTGATACATGAGGCATGTGTGTTGGTAAGGGGGGAGGGGGGTTCACTTAAATTCCAGATACGTGATCACTCAGCTTTTAACTATGTTTACATCTAAGGGAGAGAATAGATTTAGGAAGAAAAAGCAACACACATCCTGCTTTATATACTTATCAACTGAATAGCTTTATGAGATATTTTTACAATTATATTTGCAAAAGATGATATATAAAATTTACCTATCCGGATGTCTAAAGGCAGTAATAATTAGGCCAGCTTTAATTATAAAGTCAGTCCATATAAAACTTAATTTACTATATCGCTCACCACTCTGTTTCCTAGGTCACTGCCATCATTATAGAACCAACCACCAAAAATAAAAACCATAGTGGCATTCTAAGTTCTTCGCTTTCACTCCACGAACACTGAACTATTAAACAAACGCATGATGGATCAAAGCAGATATCTGCAAAATCACATAAAGGAGCCAGGCTGCCTCCCGGTTCCAGCAGACTGTCACTGGGGCATACGCATTTATGTATTAAAGGAAATACTGAGTCACTCGGAAAGGAGTGGTAGTGATCTAGACAGAGCTAGATGTTTCTTTACTTCTCTATTCCTCAGTTTTCCCATCTGGAAAATGGAGCCTGACAATTGTATCTGCCCCATAGAAACTGGAAGACAGGTTAACAGTGGCAGCGGCCGGAAGACACTGCCTCATCAACACTTGTGTTAGGAAATTTCAATTACAACAGCTGGAATCACTACCATTATCACCCTGATTACAGATTTCTCACACTACTCCAGTGGTCTCGATTTTTAAAGAAATAGATTACTATGGGGAAGGCTTCCAGGAGGAAAGAAAGATAACTTTGCCTGGAGTAGAAACAGACTGGTTAATTCCTAAAGTAAATGCAGCCAAGAAGAGAAAAAGCAGAGCCAGGTGCTGAGTTGATACGATGCCATGTAGATCTCTTTTGTGAACTCAATTATTCCAAACATCTCCTTTGGGTGATCCGTTTTTTTGTTTGTTTGTTTGTTTTAATTTATGGAAAACTACACTGGAGCATGGGGATAGCTAGTGGGATGTGGGAGAGAAGGGGTTTAGAGGCGGAGACTCACATCTGCCCTGGTCATTTAATTACTGGTTTATCCAACACCTGAAACAGATCTACCTTCAGTCACTAGTGAAATTAGATGAGCTATTGATAAGCAGGGCAATCTGAGATCACCCACAGCCTTTGCAAGCCTATTTGACAGCACGTGGTTCATGAGACGTAGTCACACACCAAATCCAAGTGGCAAAGTAGCCAGGGGCACACTGCCACTGCTCTTAATCTGTGTTGAGATTCTACCCCAGTATCTCGGTGGCAACTGCTCTGGTTACAAAAATCCAGGATATGGCGGGCACGTCATCTCATGTGTTCAGAAGGCACATGTTACATTTTTTACTCATTGTACTGAATATGTGTGAGGCATTAGAAAGATATTTTGTGTGACCTCCAATATCCAGTTTGGCAATTTTCACTGTCTTTCATGTGTTGCCTATCTTCTTCCTGTAGCAAATATTCTCTTTGATCATGTGCACCTTAGTTTTGATTCCTAATAAACTCTATCAATGTTAATTAGCATTTGTTTTTTTTTGTATTGTTGATTGACATGAAGTTTTTTTGAGTGCTTTTAATATACAGAATAATTTACATTTTATTATAACTGATCTTTCAATCATTACCTTTATGGATTTAGCTTTGTGTATTAATGAACAATAGCATTTTAGTTGGCAGATTTTTGTTTTGTGACTTTGTTGTTTTTTAATGCAGCAAAGGCCATTCATTGAACACCTTCTATAAGTTTGGTTTGATAAGGGACACAAAGAAACATAAACCTTATGATTTTCAAGAAACCTTTTAGTCTGAGATTAAAAACATTTCGGGGAAAACAGTAAAAAGAGATGTACAATTGAGATAAGAAACTAAATCTAAAGCTGTAATTTAACTGCCTTTACAAGTTCAGATTGGCATATAGGATATATATATAGATATATACACACACACACACATATATATATATATATATACACACACACACACACATATATATATATATATATACACACACACACACACACATATCTTTTTTATTTTATACCAGTTTTTCTTTTCTCTTGAATCGTATTACATTTTTGTGCATTATATTACATTTTACCTCAATTAGCTATGATTTTACATAATATTTTAAATGATGTGATTGCAATAAATCCCCTCCTATACTTTCGTAATTGGCATAGGCTAGACCGAGATTATGCCTCTTCTTTATGCTCATCAGAAGTTCCTTAGTCTTTGCAGTTTTGACTACAAGTGATTTTTTTGATGCTTATCTTTTCATTTGATTATCAAGATGATGAGTGGGGCAGGGGCATCATGAGGCCCTGATGATTTCTTTCTAGACTGACTGTAGGGCCACAATCCTAGATCCAGGACTCAACATAGGGAAAGTGGTGTAGGGCAGAATTTATTGCTAGAACTGTCCAAATTAAAGGTCCAGAAGGAAGCTGCTCAGGTAGATTCTAAGGTTTCAGGGAAGTGAGTCCATCACCTCAATTCATATGGATGAAGAGAATTACTAGAATACGCTGATGAGCAAAGGCAAGGTTCTGGATGGGTAGAAGGTTCAAGTGAAAGACTATAAAAATAGG
>NW_011888841.1:6641378-6677780 GCF_000151845.1 Pteropus vampyrus
TTTTTTCAATGTTATATTTGTGCTTTTCTCTTTCTAAAACACCAATTTTGACTGTTCTAGCTGTTTTCCAACTCTCAAAAAACATCGGACTCTAAGGATTGGAGTAGTCTGAGAATTTGTGTGTGTGCACATTTACACACATATGCATATGTACACAGGTATATGCACATGAGTACATATGTTAGCATATGCAACACACGTGTTGCAGTCTTTCTACATGCAGCTTCCTTTAAGTCTCTTCCCTGACAGAGTGGTAGAAAATGCCGCCAGACTTCATATTGTATAAACATAAAAGGATGACGCAGATACAGAAACAGATTTTCCTACTTACATTTGACACACTAAAGAGTTAGTTTGAGAAGTTGTAATATGAAGTAGTGACCTTTGTCCCTATCGGACATATTTTAGTTTTCAAGTGTCTTTCCTTATTACAAACTTGTTGGATCTTCTCCATACATAGAAATCTAGATGTCGGGGGTTAAATCTAAAACTACCGCTCTGAATAAATTAAGAAGGAGATCAACAGTCTGCAGAATCTGAGACACTGCCACGGTGCTCATTCCTAAAGTGGTCGTGCACAGAGTGACTCTGTCAGAAGACAGCATCTTTCAGAAAACAGCTGGGAAAGGCATTTAATGTGAAGCAAAAGCATCACAGCTCTATCTGCAACTGCACTGTGATGCAGAAAGAGACACCCGCCAAGACAGCAGCGCACCTCTGAGAGGCTGGGTTTCTGTTTCGACATTTGAAAATTAAATTGTGCGTCATGCCAAAGCTTTACACTTATCAGTTACTTCACTAATTCCAAGCCCACGGTCAGTTTCAGAACAAACATGGTACGTGGCATAATCTCCGCTGGGCAGTTTCACACGATATTCTTGTGGCTTAAATTACAGAAGATCATTCAGATAGAAAATACACAATGGGTTCTCTTATCATTCAGAACACATGCCCCATTCAAGCAATGAAATAGTTTTCAAATTCGTTTCTTAGCATTTCCTGGTGTATTTCTATTGCTGTATTATACGATTTTTGTCTAGTTTTCTGCTATCACGTCTCACATATAGCTTTATCGTTTCTATGACAAATAAGTCTCTCAGTTTGTAACTACCGTGTTATTTGAAATTTCTATTCAAGGTTTTCTGGACCATTCTCCTTTACAAATAGTCACTTTCTTATTATTTATTCTACTGAATACAACAAAAGTGGATACACAGGAAGTAATATTAGCTTTCCCAGGTGAGGAATAAAACTGACTTATGTTCTTTCTCTGCTTCAGTTATAGAATGAACGTTCTGCACATGTAAGGGGTGTGTATCTTGCCCCTCTTTCCGATTTAAAATTTAAAACTTCATATAGATGTGAACATGATTAAATCATATGGGCATGAGCATGATCAAATCCTTAAGTGTTGCTATTTTAAATAAGAAAGTAATATTTATCTGTGCATAAACATCTTAGCAATTATTTTTTTAAAAGCTTGGTCACAAAGTAATTTGAAATGCAATGTCTAACATAATCTGGCATTTATAACACTTTGACCCATATTACTGACCATATGTACAAACTGTCCCAAAATCTGCTTTAACCAACGGAAAGGACTAGTTTAAAAGTGAACAACTAGAATTAAAGGAGTACATGGGTAAATTAAAACACACACACACGCATGAATGAAAAGTAGCTGATAGAGGAAGACATAGGAAGAGTCTGGGTGTTGAATGAGGGTTATCTATTTATCTGTGAAACATTTACTCTGTATCTCAAGGGATCAGGAACTGCCCCAGGTATAAGGCTAACTGAGTCTCTGTTTCTGACCTCAGGTAGTTGGGCTGGTGTTTGTGATCGGAATGGAGGCAGAGACTATGATGATGTGTTAGAATGCAGTATGGCATAAGTCCTTGGACTTGAGAAGAGTGGATGGACTCATTCGCATCACTGTGGGATGCCTACATGCCGCCATAAAGACAGATCTCTGAAGTCAGGTGACGCCGTCTGAGCTGTGGAGGTAGCCAGGCCAGGAGAGTCAGAATGTAGCTTCTATGGTAAATTCAAAAGGGAAATGAGGAATTTAACAAATTTTCAAATGTTAGGCAAAAGGGGGGAGTGTCAGGAAGGTGGTAAAAAAAAAATTAATGAAAACATCATGTAGAAAGTTATAGATTCAGATAAGAAAATGACATATTCCGGGAACAAATGTTTCTGTAACTCAACTAGAGACACGCTGGGCATGGCAGACGTGGTGAGGAGACAAGGGAATCAGGGATCTGCCCCTGAGAAATATTTGTTCACAGTTGGCTGGAGCATCTCACTCATCAGCACAAAGTGACAGGTTCAATTTCTATAGATTGGACATCTTTGTTCTTTTTTACAGCTGTAACCTAACATTCCTTGATTTGGTCCGTTATGTTCAAAACAGATGACTTTGGTCACAAGCATGGCTGAAAGGGGGTCAGCTCAATACATCAGTTTAATTCTATCATAAAAAAATAAATAAATAAAACAGCGAGCATGGCTGTCCTCTACATAAAAAAAAAAAAAAAAAAGGCAGTCTACACATACATACAGGTTCTCACATTTGGAAAAGACCTTCCGAATTATAGAGCCCAAAACATTTATTTTTCCAAATAAAAACATGCATTAATATTCACAATATTGACATGACTTGTCCACTATGGTGACAGTTTCTATTTGTAGCAGAGCTTCTGACACACCTACTTAGATATGGGGACAAAAATTTCCAATTTCTCCTTTTGTATAACCAATCTGTCTTGAAGAATCCTCCACTCCCTACCCTAAATTAAATTCCATATTTTGGAAAAATATTTTAGATCAACTTGTTTGGTTTAAACCTTAGTTTGAACAATTAGATCCTTTCTAGTGTCCTTAAGAGAGTTTAGACTTTCAGGTTTCTTTGATCTTCTCTCTCTCACCTACAGGGTATTGTAGGCCCATGGATGAGAGTCATTCTGGAATCCGTATGGTCCCTTTGCTCCTCACTCAGTCCCTTTGATCATCACTAACATGTCTGCAAGGGGCTTAATGGGAGGAGGGTTTAACGTACAGGGCAGTCTCCCCTGACCTGATCAAGGCCCAGGGGTAATCAGTGGCTGAGTTGACTTCATCTTGATGCCTGCTTGCACTGTAGATCCCTCTGTATCTCTGTAACGTCCTTCACGGAGCCCCTCCATCTAAATTGTCCCTTCGCAGAACCACCGACCTCTCCACTAAGGGGGCCATGTGGCAGAGCTGCCCTCTCTCCCATCACCCACCTCCTGAGACCCTCCTTGGAACAGAAGGCTCTCTCTCTCCATGCTGCACAAAAAGGAAGAGCGACTCAGGATGCTCAATGCCAGCACTCTCTGCAACAACACTGAGCCACTGTCTTCCGTTCAGGGCTCCCCTCAAGCTGTCAGAAGGGTGATCTACTGGGGCACACCCCTTCTACAGTCCCAAACATTCCAGTCAAGAGCCGCCACCTCTGGCATGTCTAGATTGCCTATGTGATACATCTGACTTGGAAAGAAGAGATATGGACCCCTGTTTCTCACCTTCTGCCTCTCCTACCTTCATTCTCATTCTCTCCCAAATCCCTCAGGTCCACAAAGAGAGTTTCAGACTCTCTTTCTCCTACTCCATCCTCTAGCAAATCTGCCCCAAAGCCTACCCCCATCTCTGGGAAAAAGTCTCTACGTTAAAGAAGAAACAACTTCATAGGAGATCTCTGGGCTTGGCTGTTCACATTCTCTAACATTTTAGTTACTCCAAAATTCTACTTAAGAGTAATAACTTTCTCTCTACATTCCTTTATTAAAGGTACTACTTTCCTGAACACGCCGCAGGAGAGACGAATGCCTCAGGCCCACTAGGAAGAAAATGAGGGGGCGATATGATGTAAAAGAGATGCACAACCCCAGTGGTGTTCGAGAAAATGAATGAACTAATCCATAAATTTAAACTGAGAATCGGTGCATTTCTGAGATCGCAATCATAACCTGTGCTCTAATTTAAAATGCTCCTAAAAATAAGACCAATATGTTATTTCATATGATGAGAAGACTTAAATTTTTCTTAGAAACTGCATGTCCTGGGGGGGAAAAAAAAAATGCCCACCACCCTTCAATAACGTTCCTCCTGAGCTTTGTGGAAAATACAGGTAGATGCAGGATGACCTGAAAATGCAATCTGTTTAAGGCGGTCAGAGAGGGGAGAGGTGAAGAAAAGGTAAAAAGGTAAAACATGAGATGAAAAGTTAGTGAAGATTAACAGTTGAAAATGAGTAGAAAGGCATGAATGATTTTTAAGAAACTTGAGAAAATGACATTCTATGACAGACATATAAAGGAATTTGAACAACTCCCGGCAACAACGAGGAAACAGCCAGAAACTATTTTTCTATAAAGTAATAACGTAACCCACATAGGAAGTTGGATTTCAGAAGCTCTGATTTTCACAGAAAGTCTGTATTCCTTTCCCAAGGGGAATCAGTGATAGTCCAATTAGAGAATTATGCAAATCTACCAAAGAAGTGGATCGCTTTTATTACTGTGTGATTTGAAACAAAGCACATGTGGCTTATCTAACAAAGGACAGAACACATTCTTTGGAGTAGAGTGCCACTGAAATGCAAATGGCGTTTACAATGCAAGAGGGAGAGGTCTGATGTCATCATCTCCCCCTTTGAGACACAGTGTATGTTCCTAGAACTATACCCTCTACTTTGTTTTGAAACCACTTAGAACAGTTTCTCGCTACCTAAACTCTCCTTTGTCACTCATCTTTGTTATGCCTCAGATTTTAACGTGGTTACTTCTTTCCTTTTTCCTGGTTTCCTCTTTCTGAATAAATATCCACCAAAGTTTTCCTGAAGTCCACTGACAGAGGATATGTGAGCTTTGCACGTATGATCACCGGCTATGTAATCACATAAAATGTTGTGCGTTTACACATTAACTCAAAAATACTCATCCACCATCTGCTATTTACCAGGGCTTATTCTCCTTTGTGGTTTACATAACTAGAATAAAACACAAAGCTTCTGCCATCATGCGATGTATGGTCCATGTAGGAGACAGCTATTGATCAAATACTAAGCGACTTTGTGCCAGAAAGTACACCAGTGTGATACTTGAGTAAGCACAGTGAACTCGGAAGTTACTGTCTAGCATTTTAATCCTGCCTAAGCTAATGACATGGGAGATGCTGGTCAACCATTAGCCAATATGTGCCTTGAAGCAAATTTCAAAAATATGTCCCCTTTTGAAAAAAGTAATTATAAAAAAACAAACAAAAAAACAAACAAAAAAAAAAACAAAGTTCGGGTAGCCCCAAGCCAGAATACATGGATTAGTGAGGAGTTTTTACACAAGATGTAACATGTGGTGGTTCTGGACACAGATTTATTTACAAAAAAAGGGAACTATGGCGATGATTTCCTAAGAGACCCACATGATGCAAATACTGATTCGTATATCAAATTCTTAAGATTTCAGAGGTAATTAAAGATACTACAAATGTATTAAGAACTAGTGTTATATAAAAATCATGATGTGTTGCCACCTAGTGAAGATTAATTTTAATTTGGAGAACCTATTACTTTACACTCAGCCACCCTTTTGTCCTTGGAGAATCCCCGTAGAAATGCAAAGTGATAACCACGAAGTGACACCCTCCTTAAATAGGCAGACCTCACAAGCAAAGTTCTCCCTGGGCATACATTGTGCTATTTCTGCAGACTTCGTTCCCAGTGGAGTCTCTTTGATCTTGTTCATAAATGATCTCTTTGTTACTCAAAATAGCAAAACATATAGACAAAAAAACCCTTTCATTTGAACCTTAAATCTGGAACAAACATAGTCTAATGCTCTGCCTGTACCTGACACTCAGTGTGTTTGGTCAGTGACAATACTGCTTCCTCTAGGACTTTGTCCCTGCCATGGCTCAATAGGTTTCTCCTTCTTATTTCACACTCTCCTTGTATCACAGTTTCTAAATCCTCACTGCTGGACCCTGTCGATCTCCAGGGCTCTTCCCCTCTGCATGATTTTCCACATAAAACAGCATTACTCTGACCCACCATTCTCTCAGCCGTTAGAATGCGTTGGCATTGTTAGAACCTGACTTAGCATTTCATCCGTCTTTCTTCTTTCACTTTTAGATCTTACCATCTCTCAGAACTGACACATTTTCAAGTTCTTAAATTCTAAAACCCCTCCTTCTGACCACAGCCCTCTAGGATTTGATTTTTGAAACTCCTATTTTACTAAGCAGCGTTTTTCTTACAAAAAGCACACTCTTGACTGACTCAGCGAAATAAAAGTGAGTCATCATTTTCAGGTGGCTAATTTTGTTTAGACCAGAATAGGACTTAATACTGGGACCTTAAAGATGTCACTAATCAAGTCGGGAAAGCCAAAAAAAAAAAAGGAAAACCCTCCCCCAATTAATCCCCCATTTCTGCTTGTTTGTTTCTCTTGGAGGGTGGGTCTTCCTCTCCTACTGCAAGTAGGATAACTCCACAGGGACCAAGGGAGATGACCACAGCATCTCAATTTAGGGAAACCCAGGGGAACACAAATATCTTCCTATGACTACCCAGATAACAATCTCAAAGAGAAAATCTGATTGGCCCTGCTTGGGTCACACAACTACTCCTTGGACCAACAGTTGCCAGGCAGATGGAGTAATATAATTGGTTACACTTAGATTGTTTGCTTACTTAAAAGAAGCGAGCTAAGGGACAGAAAAGTTTACCAAAATGAGTGGACAACTCAATTCATTCTGTCAAGGTAACTAATTTCTCTCTATCAATCTCACAGGTTGCTTGGTCTCTCCTCATGGAATTTCTGCTCCAGACTGTTCTCTTCCAGAAGAATCCTTTGCTTCTCCATAATTTACACTATATTATCATGTCTCCCTCTATTTCGAATTTTGCTTTAGTTCCTAATCCTGGCTAACTCAGTAACACATTTTCTCATTCCTAAATTATTAATAGCTGTATTTAATTCACCAGCTCTTCTTTCTGAGGTGCAGGCACTAGCCAACCTTTGAAAGTCACCTAATCCACATGCACCCCAGTCCACGGATAGAGAGTAACTTGATAAAGAACATGGTTGTTGAGGGTGGCAAGGCCTTTGGGTGAAATAAATGCCATTAGTTTCATCCTGACTTTAGGTCTCCTCCCCAAATTCTGGTCACCTGTGTTTGCCTCCCAACTCCAATCCAACAGGTATTTCCATGAGGCTACTGTGAGAATTTGCAATTTCTGAACCACTTAGGAACTTCTTAATTTTCCCCCAAAGATTAGTTTTTGGAAAATTAGAATTAAAATGGTTTGAATAAACCAAAAATGAAAGAACAGTTTCATTTTATTAGCCTTTTCTACAACATACTTATGCAAAAGATAACTCTGCAATACATCTATTAGAGAACAGTTAGGTTCACATTCATTTATTAAAATTAAATCACTAGGACGTAGTAGAAAACAATATTGTCAACCTCCAATATTCTCCTCTCTGGGTCCTAAATTTATCACCTTTTAGGTGGAATTGGCTGCTTCAGTTTGGACTCTTCCCAAAGCTCTCTTGATATGTAGACATTTCATTTGCATACAAAAAGGCACACAGCATGGCTGGATAAACCAACCATCTGGCCCAGGCAATTTATCTGGATTATTACTGAACTGTACAAAACTATGTAAATATATATCCCTAAATTTCCAACTGCTCCCTTCTCCATCTGCCTGACTACACTTCCCTTCAGTAACCCTGAGCAGACGAGAACATTTGTTTCCCCAACCCCTGACACACAGACACACAGATTCACACATATCTTCCTGCTCTGCTGACGGTCGCTAGTGAAAGTCAAGTCATAAAGCCAGACGGGTTGGTCCCCTGCCAGTGTGTGCTATTCAGACTCTGTCAGGCTTTGCAGTAGTAGATTAGCATGGCTTTTACTAGTCTCCAGTTGAACCCCCATCTCATTGTCTTATTGTTTCATAATGCCCATTCCTAAACATCTCCATTCTCTTTCGATCCTGGATTTCTCATTCTTGAAGGTGATCCATTTTAGAAACGCAAGGCTAAGGATAGCAATGACTATTAAATATCAGTATAAGTGCTGGATATTATTTTAATATTATATAGAGATTGGTGTTGAAACATTACATGATGTGAGTTCAGTTTTTCATAATTAAGCTATTGTTGTATTTCTGAAGTCCTAAATTAAAGGACCTGTTAAATTATTATTCGGCAAGGCTGAATCTAGAAGATCTCAAATGCTAACTGTAAATCACACTTCTACATCCTTATTGGGAAATCTAAGAAACTATACAATACGGCAATATTAAGAACATAGAAGAGCAGGGACTCTGAAGCCAGACTGAGTTCAAATTTTGCTCATCTACTCACAGATGTTAAAAACACTTAAACAGCTAACATTTTTTTAAAGAGCTTAGAAAGTACCATGTTTGGTATATAACATAAACATCCTCTCACCTGCTCGCCCTGCACGAAGCCCACCTGCTTGGACCAAGTCCACGGATGTGACTCTTCCACTTTCATTCTTTCTTCACAGGTGCAGCCCCAAGTTAATCCCTACCCCCACCCTCTAGCTCACTGGTCCAGCTGGTGTTACAAGCCGGCTTGCATTGGAAGAGTATGCTCATTCAATGGAAGAATACATTGGGATGTGGGGTAAAAATTTTAGCCATTCATGATAAGTAGCCAGCGGACTACTTTTTGTCCTTCATGTGTCTATTCGACTGCAACATTGGTCATGCTCAACAGCAAGCTGAGGACCCGGGACATTCACCATCTAGTCTACATTCTCTCAGAGACAAAACTATCAAAATGCCACCTCCATTTCCTCAACTCCCAACTCCATCCACTACGTGGCCCACTAAATTGACCTTCTTCCACAGTATTTCACCGGCACTGCCCTTCCGAAGTCACTGATGACCTCATAGTTAAGGCCATCTCTCTTCCTCCTACCACGTCATTAGAATTTTGTTCGTTACTCGTTCTTTAGATTTTTCAACAATACTCTCCTAATTTCTTAAGTGTTCCTCTCACCATTTCTCCTGTTGTTATATTTGTGGGCTCTTCTCTCTGTGCCTCCTACGTAACCCTCATTTCTCTCTAGGTTGAAATTCCCCTGAGCATTCTGCCTCTGATCTCTATGCTTCTGAAATGGTGACTTTAGGCCGAAGGGTCCCATTCGCTCTAAAGTTTCAGCCAAAGCCCAGCGGTAATCACACTTTTATCATCTCTTCCCTAGACAACATCAACAGACTCCTAACCGGTTTCTCTGCATCTCTAATCTCACCCCTTTCAAATCCCCAACGTTATCTACCTAAAACAGTGTCCCATGACTTCATAATCTACAGAATGAGGCCTAAGTTCTGTCAGAGTCCACATGCCCTCCACATTCCAGCATCTTTCTACCCCTCTAGTGTCACCCTGCATTTCTTGCTTTGCATATTACTCTCTAAAAACTGCCTATGCTCACAAATGACACAGCTCTGTTTTGTCTGGTTTTTAGAACTCGTGCTTTTGCATGTCATCTTCTCTACCTGAAATAAATTTTCTTAGACTTTATTTTCACCTTTAAGTAACATGAAGTTTTCAATGAGTTTAAGTTCAAATAAGACACATGTAAAGTCTCCCAGCCTATTCCCCAAGCCTGGGTTCAATGTCCTTTCTCCTACTGCTCCCGAGTATTTATGTACGTCATGGTGGATTAATTGCATTTTAATTAAAGTATCTTTTAATACTTTAAATGTTCTTTGCTGGCAGAAATAATATAATATGTATACATATCCCCAGTCTCTTCCAAAGCACTTGTCCTTTAAAAGGCACTCTATGATATTTATTGAATGGATGAATAAGTGAGTTGATGAACGAATAGTTGCATAGGGGCAGCAAAACTCTCAAGAAATTGACCCTTGAAATATGTTCAGTAACCTCTTTCATGAAATTCTAAAACCTCATTCATCCCAAAGACACAAAGCTGGTTATGCTGTCCTTCTTTTCATACAGAGACACTGAATCATGCCGAATTACAGCTCTTAAGACCTAAAGCGAATGCAAAATGCCCTATAGGACATTCGTCTTTCATATTGCATTATACTTTTAATGATAATTGTTGTCATAATGTTCTTACCCACATTTCAGCTAGTTAAAATTTTTGCCTGCCTCAATAAAATGAAAGATGCCAGATTGTTTACAGATGAATTAATCATGACATTATCCCTAGAACTTTTAAATTACATCAATTACATTGCATTTAGCATCACAAATAACTTGCATATTAAACAAATGGAATATTTTCTCCTATTAATAAAGATTAAACCATTAACTACCGCTATTGAATAGCAATGTGTCTGCAGTCAATGGCTCCCAGGACAGATAAGAAATCTTGCTCTTTCGCAAAATATATGTCATCCTTTCCAGGGCATCGTCAATCTTTATGGAATTTAGGAACATTTGTTTTCTTTAGGAGTTCATCTATGAATTGATGATAACATTTAGATGTGGTAGACTGCCTAATGCTGAGAGCTCAAGAGAGTCATCTGCAATAATTCCACATTAAAGAACCCCATGCTTAGGCATCTTTCTGAAATATAGGATAAGCCTGGCTTTTCAGTTTCCTAGTCAACTTTTCAAATACTTAAAGTATCTGGAATTAGATAATCAATGTCTGTCAAACAGTAGCTTGTCAATGTCTGAATCAAGTTGGGCAGAGATTACTTCTAGTGTGTTCTGTGAATTATGCATAAATATAGAATAAAGATAGAAATATGTAATTAAATAGGAAATGTATTTCGATACACTAATATCAAAAATCTCTGCAGAAGAAATAGCCTTTAATTCAACATAATAATTTAATTTACCCGATATATATTGTAAAATCTTTAAAAAAAAGCAAAACATGAAAAGCCTTTGAAAACCAAATTTCTCTTATCTGTGATCCATAAATAGAATGCTGAATGACAAAAAAGACAATCGCAATGCATAGTCAAAGCATCTGTCATCACACCTCTCCTTCAATGTCAGCTTTCTTTGTTACATAATGGAAAACCAGAAGTCATGATTTCAGCCCCGTGGTAGCTACCCGGACTGTTCTTCGCAGCACCGGACATTCTGTGCAACCTTGGTGGGCTTCCTAGCAGAAG
This sequence comes from Pteropus vampyrus, assembly GCF_000151845.1. Classification (NCBI taxonomy): domain Eukaryota; kingdom Metazoa; phylum Chordata; class Mammalia; order Chiroptera; family Pteropodidae; genus Pteropus; species Pteropus vampyrus. Next base: position 6,652,549 of record NW_011888841.1, read on the forward strand.
AGGAAAAAAGGACTTTTTGAAAGACTGGGGCCTGCAGCACCACAGCGACGTAGTGAAGACCAGAGCAAAAGGTGAGGGAGGACAGTGTTTTCTAAAGTGTGTTTACCATCACTCACATTAATAACTGCATTTCTCACAGTGAGCCACCGAGAACGCATAACGCTCAAGGAGCTGAAACAAAATTTTCATAAAAAATGATTAACAACCCATACAACCCATTCTCTCCTTGCTCTTCTGTCTTTTCTCATCCTATTTATTTCATATTGAAAATGCCAGTCCATTAAATTGATCTATCATGAGGATTAGGAAATAGTTTGCACAGTAAGCATAAAAGATATCTTGGGCTTCAACTCAGTGTGTGTCATAGATGTTCAGGCCTCATCAGTAGCAAAGGATGGTTTGGCTCAGCACCCAAGAGGGCCCCAATATTTTTGTCCTATTCATCCACATAAACTTTTTTCTGAAGTCTTTTAGAAGGCAGGCTACGATTAATCAATAAATGTAATATCAGTGAGCAGAAAGCCCTCCTGAAAGAAGATTTTTTAGGTGTCCATTTCCTTAAGCAATCTATACCTGATGGCCCTGCTTAATTATTAATAGCATCCAGTTTGACAGAAAGATGTGACTTTTTCTATGATGTTGCAAGATCATTCTAGCCATCGTCCTAGCTACAGCAGCAATAACAGCTGTTAAAACATCCATGGTAGGAGGTGGGATGCTCCTGTCACAACTGAAACCCAGGTCTCTTCAAGGTTACTCTTGAGCAATGTCACTCACAGCAATAAGGGCGACAGCAGGGACACTGGAAGTTCAGGGTGTGATACAATGGGAAATGAACACCAGTGGCCCCGGAAGGCAATCTCTTTATTACTCTGATGCAGGAAAGCCTGGGGCCATGTGGTGGGGGAAAGAATGAGCTTAAGGCAGTTGCAGGTAAAATCAGGCAGGTCCGTGAGTCTTCAGCAATGTGTGCATCGCATTCTCAGCAAAGTGCCATCTCAAGTCCAACTTCAGAATCATTTTCAAACTCATTTTCAAACACTACTATCAGCAATCATTGAAGTGCGATGAAACCATCTCTGGCCAGATTTTTGATTATGTAAAAGATGAAAGAAATTCATCTTTTTAAAAAAATGACAAAAACTATTATGAAAGTATTAAAAAAAATATTTTCTGAGAAAAAAATTGCTTTCTCATGTTTGGCTTTTACGCATCATAAACAGGGAAGGAAGCCCAACTATGACAGGAAACAATCAGTTCCCCCCCCCCTTCCTCCTTTCCCCGCCCCACCCCCCACACCGCCTCCAATAAAAACAACTCTTCTGAAACTACCCTTTGTTGTGATAAATGGTTTGCCTTAGTTATAGGAGAAATGATGCTCACAGGTTAAAAAATTGATTAGAGTCAAATGTGGACATGCCATTGGTGAGTGGGCTCACTCAGGTAACATTTTATTTTTTCCTGAACCAATGTAATATTTTGATGAGTAAATAGGAAGACATACAGAGACACATATTTTAAATATTTATTGAGGGAGTTGTGTTGTCTCTAATTTAGAATATTACATTTAATTATATATGTAACACAAGAAATTCAAAGCCACCAGTGGGCTATTTGTGTATCTGAAAGCGGAGTCTAGAAATAGCTAAGCCAACATTAATAATGTTGCCATGATTTATTAATTTAATGTACTAATTATTCATTAAAACTCTTCTAACCAGCCTCTGTCATCAATCAACAAATATTTACAAAAGAGATGTTAGGTATATGCATGCTCCCACTCTGCTATAAAATAATATAGAAAGGAAAAGATAATAAAACCCATTTAATCCTAGGTAGGAAACTAATACGTAATTTTTTATTATTTGGTTTGGGGGTATAGACAATCTGTTATCTTAGAAAAAATTTTAAAAGACCAAATAGTTTTATGTTGTACTTCAGATTATGTCAGAGATAGTCACAAAGTTACTGATTAATGCAACAGCCATATAACTAATAAAAGGAATTGGACCGAGGGGGAAAAATAGACTAAACAAGTATTCTCTAATTCTTAAAAAACAAACAAACAAACAAACAAACCAAAAAACACTCAGTTTCTCAAGAAATCTACCACTGTCATTCTATTTTTGCTGTGACTCAGATGATGAGGCTTTTTCTTTCTAGTTTAGATTTCATGTCTTGACTATAGACTAATTCAAACTGACTTCTGTTTTAAGTGACATGATGAGAAGCTTTTTAATACATAAAAAGAACCAAGTCTTAGGGGATAAAAGTACCCCCCCCAAGAATGATTTTACACTGATTTCTCTTCCAAAACTGCCTTAATTGGACTATTCCAATAAATGTTCATTTTCTTTATAGACAGACCATATCCTCACATTCAAAACTAAATAATATTATAATAGCATATTTGGTGAAAATGGTACTTAGTTTAACCTCTATCCCATCCGTGTATAACTGTTATAATATAAATATCCTCCAAAAGAGATTAGACTTTTATGATTTAAAGACATTATATATTTACCTAGAATAAAAACTTCATTCCTTAATAAGTGTTATATAGATTATAAAACATCCTAAGTCCTGAAACAACATTTTGTATTTTATGACAAAATTGCCAACTAACTCAAAAAGCAAAATTTCCTATATAAATCTTTCTGTGCCAGTGCTAGAAATCCCTGGCCATACTTCTTCCATTTGCAAATAAATGGAATTGACAGAATTGTTGCTAGGGATACACTGAAAGACAAGGCTCAGTCATAGTAACAGGGAATTAAAAAAAAAAAAAAAAGAAAGAAGGAAACATAAAGCATGAACATGTTCTTAGTATCTTAATCCTGTACCACCTCATAAGAACGTTTGCCTTTGAGTGCCTCATATCAGTGAGGAAAAGCTTAGCATCACTCTGATGTGATGGTTTTGGGTGCGTCAGTTAGGCTAAGCTACAGTTTGCAATATTCAATCAAAGGTTAATCCTGGTGTTGCTCTGATGGTATTTTGTAGATATAATTAAAGTTCATTATCAATTGGCTTTAAGTAAGGGCTGTTATCCTAGATAACCCCTTACCATTTATGATGTATAAAAAAAAGCCGAACAGGAGAAAGCAATTATTTTAGATAATCTGGATAGATGTGATTCAAGCAGGTAAAAGGCTTTAAAATTATTGCCAAGTCTCCCCTGATGAAGAAATTTCATCTATGGACGGCTGCTTCAGCCCATACTCCAAACTTCCAGCCTACCCTACGGATTTTGAAGTTGTCTAGCCAAGCCCCGCAGGGATGCTTAAGCCAATTCCTTGCAACAAATATATATATCCTACATTTCTGCTTCTCTGGTTGAACCTCTGAAAACTCTATCATCTTAGCCATAGAGAAGGCCGCTTGCCTCAAGGATAAGCAGCAGTGAACAGCTGGTTTCTAGGGACCTTGACATAAGACAAGCTATATTCTGTCTCCTCAAATGGAGCTTTGAGCTTAGCTTAAAATTGTGAAATTATTCAAGAAGAAAAAAACATTAAAAGACTGAAAAAAATCATCTAGGTAATGTATAATAATTGTTCGATGTTATCTTGAGTAGGAAAAAAAGGAACTTTTTTGAAAAATCTTTCTGACTGATATCTCTATAGAGTTCTGGACCTTTTACTCGCTCATTAATAATGAATAACCTATTCATTTATTTGGGGCCTTGCAAGAAGAAATGTACTTTTCTTGAACTTAGGTCAATAAATCCATGAAAATCTTTCCATTTCATAAAATATAGGTGACCTCATATATTAAAAAGGAATATATTTTCTACATGGATTATTTGTACTCAATCATTAAATTTCTTTGAATAAACTATTTCTGTATTGCAATCTTCAGGTACAAATAAGTTTATTTTTTACACACATAGTTATATCTATGTGAATATACATATGGTTATGAAACGTGACAAATATACATATTTGAGAAATTATAGTAGGGTTAAGGATTGTGTGCTTTATCATGATTATGTGCTCTATAATAAAACCCATGTCCAAAGTATGGATAATAAACTGATTTATACGTATGAAAATATTTGAAAACTCATTGCACCTGTCTTATAATATCCCTTTCTCCGAACTAATGATATAAAAATTCAGGATTAAAGATCAAAGCCCATAAATCATAAACAAAATGATGCCTGTTTTTTCTTCGTATAAATCATTTTTCTGAAACCACGAAGTATAACAGCGCTCTAGATCAATCCATCATGCTTGAAGCTAAATACAACATTAGTTTCCAAGGATATGCATTTAGCATTCTGCAAAAGCTCATTAATTTTCGTCACAGATATTTGAGAATACAACCATCAATGGGGCAATAAGTGAAAGAAATTTACTAAAACATCTTGATTATTATTTTAATGAGAGAAAAAAAGTAAAGCAGATAGGGAGTTCACTGATCTAAGAAATATACGCAGCCCCCATCCTAGGAATTTCGTTGGTATTGGTGTTGTTTAAAAAGAAGGAAAGGTTTGTAACTGAGTGACATTTCCCGAGGAAACTTATGATTAAGGTCTGAAGTCCCTGAACTATATTTAACTCTAACATATTTTATATACACAATAATTTTAGTTTGAGTTTGTAACCTGGTAAATATCTCCAAGTTTAGATACTAGAAAGAGGAAGAGAAAAAAATGGAAAAAGAGAGAGGGGATGGAGGGTGGGGTAGGGGAGAAGTTCATTGCTGGTTCGTAAAAGTTGGCCTCACCTTAAGAATCGTTTTAAATTATTTTTATTTCTATGTCTCACCTCTTCTCTGACCCCTGCGCCCATTTTCTTAGGCACCCATGACTTTCCTGCTCCAGCCACATCCAAGATGACTTCCTAAACCATACAGATCACACAACTTTAAAGTCTTAAAATCAGAGACTTTAAAACAGTATTGCAAATTTAAGGAAAAAAAAAAAAACATGTTGAGACAGTTTTTAAATCGAAGAAGATATCCACGAAGTAAGTACAGCCCATAAGCCATTTGTACATTCATTCCTTCCTTTATTCAATAAGCATTTAAGTGCTTCTCCCCTTGAAAAGCACTGTTATATCAATTTTGCCATATTTTCCTTCTCCTTTAGGTGGTATTTTCATGCCCACTGTAGATACTATAGGCTGTCTAAAAATCTTCCAGTGCCAGTGTTTGCTGGTTTCCCTTGTTTATTTCCACAACGGCTCATATGCTGGTGAAATCGGGGCCCCTTCCGGTAGAAGGAGATGAGGTGCATGATTTGTACAGGGTGTCAGGGAGGGCCTCATCCGTTACTCTTCATTAAAGGATGCTCCTGCCAAATCAACTCGGTCGGAAGACTTACATAAAAATTTAATTAACTAGTTAATCAAGTGGACAAAAGATCACACTTGATATTTTAAATCCGTGCAGGAAAAGCTAATTAATTACCTCAGTGTGCTCCCTATCAAAGAACTGCTAGTTCCTATAACCAGATTGAGTTCATTGGGCCCCAATATTTTTGCCACCCAAGAGACAGAAACCCCTGCTCTCCATGAGTCATGTGTTTGGACGAGAATTGTCCTATAAAGCAAACAGCATTTATTAACCAATAATGACTTTTATCACTTTTATTAATCAAATATACCTACAACTGCTAATCAGAATATCTGTTGGGCTATTTGCATTCAGATCCTATGTAGCCAAAATTATAAGAAATTTTCTTAGTCCCTGATACAGGTTCTTCTCACAGAAAAACAAAACAATTGCACTGATTGTAATAGTCTAATATTAGAAAATGTGCAATTATTCAAAAAATTTAAATTACAGTCAATTTTGTGAAATTATTGGGGAGAACCGAAAGTCTTTACAATTAATTTTTATTTCATTATCAACATCAAATTTATAAATTCAATATCAAAATTTTTTTGTTCAGCTAAAGGAGGAAAAATAAATGCAAAATATAAAAGAAAAACAAATTTTCCTCCAGGCTTTCTAATTACATGTTGAGAAAATTCAAGTGTGGTAAAAACAGCTTCATCAGTTGCCTGATTGGAAGAACTAATTTAGACTAAACATAAATGTCCTCTCAGAAAAGGAGGGATGACTTTTACAGCATAATATGCACATATGTATTTTCATTGAAGAGTTTTTAAGTAATTTTCAATTATAACATGTTCGGTTCTATATAAAATGTTATGTTTTTGTCTCATCCAATTATATTTATTCATGGAATGTATATTATTGAGAATGAGTAATTTTATATAAACTTTCAAAATGTAAAGGTGTATTATACAAAATATTTAATGACATGAAAATAAGTAGCTTCGTGTGCTAGCGAGTATTTATCCTACCAATAACTCCGAGTGTCTACTAGGTGGCAGAAAATATCCATTCTGTGTCTGTCCACTGTTTTAGTGCCTATCGAGTGACAGACACTGGCAAGACTGCAGCAAATAAGACAGATGTGTCTCTGTCCTCGTACGGTTTAAAGAATTTGCTTAATTACAAAAACTGGCATTAACAATTTAAGTGGTATATTTCAGATAGTGTCTTGCAGTGACATTCTTTGCCTACACAATGAAATGTACTAAACTATTATTAATTTCTTTTTTTCAGCAAACCACCTCATAATACTGGTTGATCTCATCTCAAAATTGCATTGCTACGATCATGATTTAAAATTCAGTTGTTACAAATTTTGAATACAGAATTAAGAATCAAGTTCATCTAAATTAAGGAAGTGTCTTAAGAACTTCAATACAGACCACGTATTGCTTTTTCTGCTTAACTATTCCACTGCCAAGGAATTAACAGAGTCCTTACAATTCACTACTTTTTGCCAGAATCATTTAAATAAAAAGCTAGTTAAATTTTTTGAAATACTTTTCTTTTCAGTGGCAATGTTTCTCTTCACTTTTATCTTGTACTACCAATACTCTGTCTTCCTAAAAATCCAATCTTATTTTCTCCTAAGAAATATTTGTGGAATTTTCAAGAGTAAAGACGAAATCCTTATCCTGAATTCAAGGCTGGTCACAATCTGACCACAGCTTATCTTTCTATTAATCTCAGAATTTCCCCTCCTTAGAAATGATAAAAACTCAATATATCCTGGTCTAAATGTCAGAGGACCTCTGTTCTATTTCTAATTGTGCCACTAACCCTTTATATGAACTCTCTCCTTCTCCGCTCCCCTTCATCTTTTAATCAGAATTATCATTTCAAGTGAAATCTAATAATTAACACCTCACAGAGGAGAGGTATAAACTGAGTTTCTTTGGATGTTGTTTGTGAAGATATTAGCCCCATTGATTTGTCCACCCACTTTCCCTTCCTAGTCTCCTCTGCTTCTCAAACGTATCCAACATATTTAAGATTCTATATGATGAAGATGTAGATGGACTTTTGACTCCATCAGGTACCATGTTCATTTGGCTGCTTTTCATTTTCTGAATGCCCCAGACATAATCTTTTAAACAGACTGTTGCTCATTTTTTATTAACAGAGTGGTGAATATGGGGCAAGCCATGCTTCTCTTTCTAATACCCTCACCCCTATTCATTTACAACCTCAACTATGTCAATTTCAAAACAAAGATCTTAATACTTTCAGAATGTAAGAAAATTTAAAGAAAACAAGATATGAAGATGGCTGTATTGGTATAAAATATTAGAATGCATTAAAGAAGTCAAGAAGATTTCTACCTCAAAATTATTTTACTTTTGAATAACATAAAAACTATATGAATAACATAAAAACTATAGAATAATACACATGGATTGAAGTTTTAGATCTTTAAAACTTTGTAAGAATGAGAGTTATTATATATAAGCTAAATCATAAAAGTAACTGATTTTAGCTCTATACTTCCATCTAGTTATCATTATTAGATGAAATAGTAAAGTTTTATCTTTTACATTTTATAAAATACAGAGATTATTAATATATGTTTCATGAACCACTCATGAAGTCTTTGGATGGACACTCTATATAAATTCCTAAACTCCTGTGTGTATGTGCATATGTGTGTTCTCTGGGTAAAGCATCTATACCTTTCACCAGATTTTCAGAGAGAAGAATAAGTTCTGGCTGCTTTTCAAATTATAATAAAGATTGATAAATTTATTCTAAAGCAAAAGTGACCTAAAAGAACACAAGGATAAAACAGAGCAGACTGGAATAAAAGATGCAACAGCCTAATTTCTTCATAAAGCTCATGTTTCCCCATTAAGAAAGCGTCTCTGCCAGGACTGGCCCCGCCATCTTGATTTATTGCTCTATCATAAATACCATTTATTGCTCTACTCCCCACCACACTCGGAGCCTATAGAATGTAGATTGCCTACCTAGCTCTCTTGGTGTAACAAATGAGACTCAGGAGAAAAAGTTCCACATTTTCTATTATATTTTATAAGCTATAATGTTGATCAGTTGCAAAATAAAATTAATTTGGTCAAAGTGTCATGAATATACATGTGACACAGAACGTCCCACATAGTACATTCAGTCTGAAACAGCTAACATGTATGATGCTGATGTTGTAGGTTTCAAGGTAAAGAGTGACTTTTGGTCTCACTTTTCTTTAGAAATTCTAATGTTTAAAAAAGATTAACCACAAACCGTCATTTTCACTCTACACACCCTAGAGGATCCTTCCATGAATCAGAATACCAACCTCTGAGTTAGAGAAAATGTGACTGACACAGAGAAGGACGACAAAGTGCGGGCATATTTGGGGACTCTAGTATGTGAGAGGAAAATACATCTGGGATACTATTTTACTACAGACTATTAACCCAGGAGGGGACCCGACTTTGCTCGGGTATGTAATTCTAGGGAATATTCCAGTCCATTGAAGTAAAGGAAAGAACAATTGATAACACTCACCTACTAGTTTATTACAAATACGGATTCAGACAGGAGAAGAGGGAATGTGCCTTCTTCCCATTTATTCAATGGGTTTGCTTTAAATCCAAGGACACCAATATGAGGACATCTTAGGGCATCTTTCATGAGATACAAAATAAAGGATACTGTGTTATTTACCACAGAAGAAATGGATTAAAATTATTACAAAAGAGACTAAGAAGACAAGTTATAGACTGGAAGAAAATATTTGCAAAAGATGCATCTGATAAAGGATTATTATTCAAAATATGCAAAGAACTATTAAAATTCAACAATAAGTAACATACAACTCAATCAAAAATGGAAAAAGACCCTAATGCAGAGCTCAGCAAAGAAGATATGCAGACGGTAAGTAAGCCTATGTAAGAATGCTCCGCGGCATGTGTAATCGGGGGAAGGCAAATTAAAACGAGACACCACTACACACCTATTAGAACGGCCCAAACCCAGAACACTGACAACACCAAATGCTGGTGAATGTGCAGAACACCAAGACTTCGCATTCATTTCTGGTGGGAATGCAAAATGGAACAGCCATTTTGGATGGCCATTTGTCAGTTTCTGACAAAACTAAACATACTCTTACCATATGATTGAAAAATCACACTTGGTATTTATCCCAAAATACTGAAAATGTATGTCCACCACAAAGATCTAGACGCAGATGTTTATAACAGCTCTATTCATAATTGTCCTAACTTGGAAGCGATCAAAATTCCCATCAGTAGATGAGTGGATAAATATTATGTGGTACATAATGAAACATGAAACATTATTCAATGCTAAAAAGAAATGAGCTATCAAGCCATGAAAAGGCACCGATGAACCTTAAATGCATATTACTAAGTGAAAGAAGCCAATCTGAAAAGGCTACATACTATACGATTTCAACTCTATGGCCTTCTTGGAAAGGAAAACTATGCAGGCAGGAAAAAGACCAGTGGTTCTCAAGAACAGGGGTGGGGTGGGTAGGCAGAACACAGAATTTTTAGAGCAGTGAATATACTCTATATCAGAATGATGGAGACACATCGTTATACATTTGCCCAGACACAAAGGACGTACAACACCAAGAGCGAACTATAATGTAAACTACAAACTTTGGGTGATAATGATGTGTCAGTGTAGATTCATCAATTATAACAGATGTACCCCTCTGGGGAGGTCTATAATGGGGAGGATGCTTAGGGGGCTGAGGAAAATGAGTGTATGAGAAACATCTGACCCTCCCCCTCAGTTTTGCTATGAACCTAAAACTGCTCTAAAAAATAGTCTTAAAAAAATCATACTGTATACCTTAAATACATACACTTTTTATTTGTCAAGCATACTTTGATAAAGCTGAGAAAATTTTCACAAAAGTTTAACTGCAAAGAACTTCTCGACTAAAATACTTTATGATAAAATGGGTATAAAAGTGATTATAAATATTAATACAGAGAGCATTGTTTCTGAAAAGAAGACTGATATCCATTTGTTGGAAATTATATAGAGACAATTATATAAACATTCGGCAGGCAACAAATTCTGGGAGTGTATGTGTGTACTCACATATGTATTCAACTATATTTACTTATCCAGAAAGAACGTGAACGCATTAAGTAATTAATGCTTGTCAGTTACTTTGAGTGAATACCATTTTAGTCAAATGCTATATCTGTGGTAAGTAATACTAATAATCAAGATAATGGGCTGTCCAATTATGTAGGTTATTTGCTAGCAGTTTTAAAGCATACCATATGCTTTCCCAGAATGTAGATATTTAATTTTTTTTTCTTAAAAAGGAAGACAAGCACTCGTCAATTTAAAAGACATTTTTAAATGTGAGAGACATACAGATTTATATAATGATTCTAAAATACGTACAGCACAGTCAATCAATCTGCAGTCAATATGCAAAAGACCAAGAAAAGAGCCAGCTTCCTTCCAGAGTCCTTCATTCCGCTCTCTCAGAATTGAAAAACTTTCCACTTCATTCCCATCCAAGAAAGCCATCTCATTTCTCAGATCGGCTGGCTCTTCACAAAGTCTCCTCTGCCTTGTAACAGGCTGCTATAACTGTAGAAAATTTCCTGATCATAAAACTCAGTTTATTTCTTTAATAATTCAGACTGATTCTGAGATATTATTGGGAGAAAGGTGTGAAAGCAACAGGCCAGTGATCCATTCACTCCCCTATGACAAACGGGTATAACACCAGGAAGCGGGTGAGGCGGATGACACAGGCACTTTCCTTTTCAATTGGACTCTCTCAAGTAAGGAAACTAATGAGAGCTGTTAGGGGAAAGATTCATTACCTTTAAAGTGCCCTTAGAAAGATGGCTCTGGTTAAGGATTACCTAGAGTAAATAAAACCCTGCCTCAGTGATTCAAGGATCCCTGGAGAATACCGCCTAAGCTCCACAACTCTGGGCTCCGCACCGAAGGGCTCCCCACGGTGAGAGGAACCCCACAAATCGGACCTACAGACCACATCTACTCTGGGCCAAATAAGAGCAGTGGGGGAAAGCAGAGCCTGCGGAGCTGCCCTTGGCTGATTTGAGGGTGCGAGCTGGCTGCCTGCCGTCTTGACATCATTTGTTAATGCTGACACTGACTCAGATCTCTGGTCTGACAACTCCAGTATAACTTTTTCTTTTCCTTCCAAACCACCTACTACAAAAGCCCATCTCACCAATGTTTATATATAAAATATCTTCTTATTTTTATTAGTATTGTAACTATAACATGTTTATACATATCTTCAACTCTTTTTATAAATTTTATAAACTTTTCTGTTAAATAAACTCTGTAGAACACATAATCTGAGACCAACCTACATTACTCCAAAAGCTCCTCTAGAAAACGCTTCTGTTTCTGGTAGAGAGCCAAGAATTAAAACCGGGACAAGGTGAGTGTTAGGACAATATGACTTGTGTCACTAATGTCGGCAACACCAATGTGTTGTTTTAACGCTGTCCTCAAAGCTCTGGGTCCTTAGTAAGAGTTACTGACTCTAGTTTCTCCTGTTTTCATTATAAGCTCCTCATTCAGATAATCATAGCTCTGATTATCTGACTTCCCATTTTAAGGTACTTAGTGTCAGCACTAAGGGTCACCACTGCTAACAGTGTAAAGTCTGCATTTCTGATTACAGCCAAGAAGTCTTTAACATCAAGACCTCAGTTATCGAGAAAAGAGGACGCCATGAGCCCTTCAACATAGCTCGACTCTGTTGCACCAAACTATGTAGATTACCCAAAATGCCATGCTTCAGTCAAGGCTGATGTCCCATTTGCATACACTCATTCGTTGTCACAACCCATGCGAGAGGGTTGTTATAAAGGCTGAACACCACGCAAGGGTGCCACAGTGAAAGAGGGAGCTATATACTTCATAAACACCATGGCGAGTGGCTTGTTCTGACAACATGAGTTATGTAATGATGATTTTCTCAAAGATAAAAGTGAAATTCTAGAGGAATACTCACCCTTCTCTCTATCACACTTAGGCACCGACGGTAGCTCACATGTCAACAGCTGCCAGATCTTTCAGGTCAAAGATGGACTGTTATCTGGATCTCTGCTACATCTCTCGGATCTGGGCACTAAATGCAAGTTTCAAATGGACTCAGCTCAACTTTCAGAGCCACATCATTTATAGCCTATGTCTCTATGAAGGACCATTGTTGGTTAAATTAGCTATTGACTCAAAAAGTCTACTGACTACTCAGAAGGGGCTTCAGGCAGGGGTTTCTGAGAGGGACATGTAGACGGAGACAATTACTCAAAACGCATCACATTCGTGCTGTGATGTTCTTTACTTACACCCCCTTTGCCTACAATAGTTTTAATTCACTGCTTAACAGTGGTGAAGGTAGCTCTCCTAACTGCAGACTTCCATCGCTCTTTGTGGTTAGTCTCAGAATATGAGACAACTGCCTTCTCCTGATGTGAATTTCAGCTCCTTTGAAAGGAAGTCACTCTGGCTGGAACAGGCCAGATCCCCACACCCCTAAAAATATCAAACCATCCTAGTAGCCCCAACAGAATCACATCAAATGAGGAGATGCTTTTTCTGATAAGAAATGATGGAGCTCAGAAAGAAAAGAATTAGTGGATGCATTCTATAATTTCATCCCTTGACTTCCTAGCAGCCACAAGCGACCTTCCCTCCATTCACATGATTTCAAAAATTGCCAGGATGGTGAAATGCAAGTGTCCTATTCATAAACTATTCTCACTTATCCTTTCCTCCGGAGTGTGACTAACTGAAGTCCTCACCAGCTAGCACATTGTTCTCTACGGCCAGGTGTTCTGCGTGGTGTGTAGTCTTTTCAGCTAAGTCCAGACATGGCCTCAATGTCCAGCAGACCAGGGCGAAATAATATATTTAACCACCACAACACACAGAGAATACACTGCTGGAGATAAAACAGAATAATCATCAAAGAAATCTCCAATTTAGAAAGAGAAGAGAAACATTAATGCATCTATCATACTTCCGGGACATGGATTACAAGGCAGTATAATGAGTTTCTTAGTCAACCAATCTCCATGACTCAGATTCTCTCTATTGGAAAATTCACCTTTCAATTGCCCTTCCTATTCACACACGGAAGGGAAATCAGGCAGCTAATTTCCTTTAGCATCCTACTTCCTACAGGGCTGATTTCAAACCTTAGGAGCAAACACTCATGCAAATATTTCCTCAGTTAATTTAGGGTTTTCTTGGTAACAAAATATCTCTTACAACCACAGTAAGATGCTGGCAGATTTGCATTCTCTCTACTCGCCAATTACATAACAAAAGTTAGAGATTTTAGTAAGGCAGAGTTGATTAATTTGGATCCAACAGTGCTGTCTTTTAGCTACAGGCTTTGATGCTCCACCCACAACCGCAGTCTTTATTTTGATGGCCTCCCTCCAGGCCTTTGCCTCTAAAGAAGGGCTAAGACATGAGACAAGTGTGATCTGCCCTTCGCACAAGGCTAAATCCTAGTGGGTGACTGTGCAGTGCGAGTGATAACTAATTTGGTCACAAGGAAAAGAGAGTGTGGGAGGTTTTCACACAGGCTAGGGGATCTAGTTTCCTCTGTTTCCCACTGGCATCCCCTAATGTAGTTCCTTTGCGCCTTGTCAGGACAGAGGATCCAGCCAGTGCGATCCTCTGTGAGAGTGATTATCTAGCTCTCAGTCACCATGGATCGCTGGCATCACCAACTACGCCATTCTCTTCCCTCTCTTCTTTGAGGCAGGCCAGGCAAGTGCAACACTTACTCTCTTCCCCCAGTGCTATATTACAAGCGGCATGCAGTAGACAACACGTCTCTGCTTCCTAACCCAAGTATCTATTTCCAGAGGTTGCAACAGGAACCAGTCCAGTCATTGGCTCTACCTTAACTCAAATTATGCCACGTATTCGGGTCTTTCAATTGCAAAAATTGTCTCTTACTAACAATTTTTCTTTTTTCTTTTTCACACACTTTATTTGCAAGTGTCAGAAAAATCACATCGAATTAGTTCTAGAAGACATAGCGCATTTATTGATTCACACAACTGGAAAGGAAACAAGAAAGGGATCTGGCTTCAAACCCAACTGACGGCATTAACCGAGAACCCAGGCCTCCCCCTAGCTATGCTGCTGCTTTCACGCTCGTTCAAGGCAGAGACTCAGGAACTCGTTTCACTAGAGCTCTGCTTTCCTCTGTGTTCGCTTCATTTTCTAAGCGTTCTTGTTGGAGAATAATAAAAACTTTGCATTGTAGTTAGGTTTACTGGTTGCCAGAAGCATGTTTTTTGGTTTTTGTTTTTTTTTTTAACAAACCACTGCAGTAGAGAGATGGTTGAAACTGATTATCAAAAACACTGAGTTTTATAGGGTGGGAAACAATGGACCCACCATGAGACAGAAAGGAAAAAAAAAATAACCTGTTAAGTGACTAACCAAAGCTTTTTGTGAATTGTCAAGAATTCTCACATTATTATTTTATGACAAGGTTTCAGATACATTAAAGCTTACTCTAACATAGTAGATGGGATGAACATGTTAAAAAAAATAGAAAAAGAAAAATCTCTAGGGTCCATCTAGTGTTCTCTCCTCTAGATTTAGACAGAAGCAACAAGTACCACTGACAGGAAAAGAATAAGTCATATTATGTAATAAAAGCCATTTATATTCAAAATTTACCATAGCAAAAACAGATATGCAAATTTAGCATCTTAGAATAGCCTTTGCAGACATATAGATATGTCTACAAATACTGACTTCACAAAGAGAAAGATAATTCCATTTTCTAGAGTGAAGAAAAAAAGGGCAGAAGTGAAAACTTTGGGGGAAATCAAAAAATTGAGGTAAGAATCTCAATAACTGGGTCCTGAGGAATGTGGATCATGTTAGCAATGGCTGTGGCAGCAAACTAACACTCGGAGATGAGTAATTCAAGCATCAAGTGTCACTGAAGAAATTAGTCAAGATTTGAAAGAACACAGTGCACGTAGACCAATAATCACAGATAGACGCCTTCCAGAGAATAAAATATCATCATAGCAAATATATATAGTTAATGAATGACTTCCTTTTTGCCAGGCTGAAAACAAGAACTGAAAATGTTGACCACGGGATTTATCCAGAACTAAAGATTGTCAACATTTTAAAAAAAGAAATAAGCATACAATTATTTAAGAGAATTTATGTAACCATAAATCATAAGAAGGACTGCTTCTTTCCCAGTCTTAGTGCCTTCTTCCACATAGTTTCATTAGCAAAACATTCCCAGCCTCCCTCTGCTCAATTGTTCTCCTTCAGATAAAAAAGGATAAATCAGTACAATTTTCTTCCCACCCCTTTCTCTCTTGTATGGCTAGCCTCTCTTGCACATATACAGTCCTTGTAAGCATCTAGCCCTTGGCCCTTAGCTAGGGAGTGACTGTCAGAAAAACACTTGGAACCATCATACATTACTAGTAAGGATGTAAAATGTTATAGCTTATTTGGAAAAATAGTTTTTCAGTTACTAAAAAAGTTATGAGACCCAAGAATTCCACTCCTTGGTGGGTTAGGGATTTATATTTAAGTACCCAGAGCAGTGTTACTTAAAACAGCCCCAAACTGGAACGAATCCAAATATTCACTGACCAGTAGGTGGACAAACTCAACGGGGTATGTCCATGTGATGGAATGTTGCCCAATGATAAAAAGGGGTGAATTAATGATGCAGGTAACAATAGACATGAAATTACAAGGTTCTGAATAATGGTCGGTAAAGAAATACACCTAGTGACAACAGCAGCTACAACACCGAAGAGCTAAGCTTTGAGAGAAGACAGCAGCATTTTAACGCTGCTCTGATTGAACGGCATCCTGTTGTTGGCTTACCACAACCCACTCTCCACGAGTGACGAGTCTTCCCCAAGCAGTGTCAAATTTAACTGATTTGTTCTTGTGATTTCCTGACATCTGATCTTGCTAATTTTAATGAAGCGAATACCTAGGAGGTCTCAGTCCTTCCTCCTCTCCTCAATTATCACTGCATTTCTGCCTGGTTATTAGAAAAACTAAGTCCTGGGTTATAGTAACTTTGAATGAAAGCATTCCCCAGAGAATAGAGAGCATTTTGTTTCCTCCATTTGTTGGCTGGTTGAGGGGGTGGGAAGGTTAATATTTCATATCATGTGTTCTTCTCTTTGGATGCTCTTGGAAATGAAATGCATAAGAGACTTCACATTGATCTATATTTTCTGAGGTCCTGAAAGAATCATGTCTCCTTCCATGGAAGAAAGCCCATGGGTGGAGTCGCTAAAATAATCCCGAACTCCACCCAGGGACCCATAACCCTGTTCCCTAAGGCTGTAAATAAAATACTTAAAATATGGTTTATTTCATCAGGTTCAAAAGAAAAAAATAATTTAAATTTTTAATTTTAGATTTTGATGCCTTTAAAATAGGCAGGCAGTACAATTTTTAGGTTTGTTTTTTTTTTTCCCCCCAGAGATTTTGCTAATGGGAGATTTATATTCAAATCTGGGGTATGTCTACATTCACATACTGTTTGTGAATCTTAACATATCCATTTGATCTCTTTGCAAATCCTTTGTTGGGCTCTATCAGACAATGTATTTAGACATAACTTCTGATATGAAACAGAATAAAAGTCCAGTGTCTGGATTTGAGAACTGAGTTTCAATTATCATACTGCTTTTATGCATTTCAGATCTTCGGAGTCGACATGAACTAGTGGCAACAGAAGAATCCACAAACGAATAGTCGTTGGCACTGGGGAAGTGGCCTCATGAAGATAACAATAAGAATTTTCCAAGAAGCATATTAAAGAAAAAAAAAAGCTAAGCATGTTGAAGGAAAAGTGTAGCTGAGACATGACGGGAGAAGAGGGCTGTTGTGGTTTTTCGCTCGTTTTTGTTTTTGGCAAAGGTTTGCTGGGGAGTTTCAGTTTAGGTGCATATTACCAGATTACAATCTGGAAAGACACACAAGAAACACGGAGTGTCAGAGTCCCATTTAATGACTAGGAAACCATTTTCTAAACTATTTCTCAAGACAAAAAAAAAAAGGTAACAAAAAAAAAAACAAAAACGGGTTTTAAAGAACTCCAAGAAAAAACAAAATGAAAAAAAGCAAAGAAATTTTTTTTTTTTTTAATTTCAGATGGGCTCACATTCTGTAATACTAGAAAATGAAATGTCAATCTCCAAAAAAGGCATATCATGTGGCATCATTTTTCTGAATGTCTACTGACATTGCTCAAAATACATGGGCTGCCCCTGTAACGTGGTTTAGGAAACAGCGAGCTAGCACAGGAGGAGGAAGGGCCTGGGTGTTGTGTTGCACACACCAAGGGTTTAATACGTGTGACAGACAAGAATGGAAGAACCAGAGGTCGTATCAGAAGGGATAATTTCCCAGTTCCTTCTTTGCAAGTATACTAACTAAAGAAAAGGAATAGTCGCTCACTTATTAAAGATGGTGAGGCAGGTTTTATTAAGGGGATTGTCATGATAAGTACAGTGACCACTGCAGGAGGGTTTTACAGTTGGGGAGAGAGATCAGACTCAATCCTGAATAGAAGGAAAGTGAGAATTATAGCCGACGAGCAGGGTGAAGGGCCTGGAGGGTAGAAAATTACTGAGAGGAAACATCAGCGTCAAAGGGGAGTGTGGCTAAAACAGCCTAATGGGACGTCACCTGGAAGATGGTGGGGACGAGGAAGCTGATCATACACCAAGGTGGTGGGTTATCATTGAGGCTGAGGGATTCTGACTAAACTGACTTAGCAGGATTCTTGCCAGAACTGGGTTCTACGAGGGAAGGACACAGAAGCCCCAGGTGGTACCTAGTCAAAAAGAGAGCTCAGAAGAGTGTGACCTAAGTCTGGCCAAGGAGAGAATCTTTGTCATTACAAGAGCTAAGTGTGGCCTAGTGCAAAATCCAAATGTCTCAGTTTTAGTAGCCTCTGACCACACGTGTTCGATATTTGATATGAACGCTCAAAATTTTACTACTTCTCCATTTGAGCTTGCTCATATAGAATTTTCTCTGCCTTATGGTTTTTCTCTCCAAATATCTCCCCGTAATATGCCTCTCTCCTAAGAATGTCACACGGCTACTGATATAGTGGCCCAGGTGACTGCTTGCTGTATGTGGCTAGTGAGCAGGTACCTCCCAGATACAGGTTCTGTATTTAAGACGAGCGACTGTATTTGGGTCTGGGGCAATGAGGTGGGGATAAAAAATTCTTCTCAAATGGCAATACATATATCTGTAAAAAAAAGAAAGAGTAGTGGGTCTGAGATTGTCCAAGTTTGCTCTACAGATGTCACGGACAACCTGTTAGAAAGACCAAGCTGAATTTCTTGATTACTGCAGCAACGGAAGGCAAAAACGTTGAAGGGGAGACAGGCAGGTCAGAAATTATTGAGAACTAGAAATTTGATTTAAGGCAGTTCTTTCAAAGAGGGAGCTTGATTAGGATTAGGGAAGAATCAAGAGATAAGAGTAGAGGATTGGTGGGAGCCTTCAAAGAATCTTAGGGTTCAAACTCAAATTGCAATTTTAAATTAACCTGTCTTTTATCTTTGAGGGCAATGTAATGAAAGTAATTTTGCAGAAAAGTGACCTTTGATGTCTATTACTACTTCGCACTGAAGAGTAGATGAGTCTTTGAAGAAGTGACTATAATGAACAAGCAAACTACCTGTCTGGGCAGAAGGGTCCCCAAAAAGTAAAGTAACGTTGATAAAGATGGTGAAATGGCACGTCACGCTCTCACACACAGAGGTGTGGTTTCCAACCTGTGTCCAGGCGGAGTGCGGAAATCGCCCCGATTCTCTGACTGGGAGCTGCTTCACTAAACTGTGCGGAACGAGTTTCTGTTGACGAGAAAGCATTCCCACGGCCTTTCCAGCTTCAGATGCTTTGCTGCATGGCAGCCTTCTGGAACTTTCCCCAGCACCCTGGACCAGCAGCAGTGAGGCCAAAACACGGTAGGCCCTGATGACCCATGCCAGCAGGAGCCACCTGGGAGAAAACTGCCTCAGGAGGGCATGAGGCCAAGAGCACACATGTGGAGCCTGAGACCTAAATATAAATCTTTTCCAGAAATCCATTGAGTGCATTTGTGATTTGGGTAAGTCACCTCGTCTCTCTGAGTTTCTGTTTCTACTCTGATAACTGAAACGACATGTGTGCCATGTTAGCACCTAAGAGAACCCAACATATATTGCCCCTCTTTTCCTATAAATCTATCTATGGGGAAAATTACCTACAACATGACATTATAGAAGCATTTATTTCATGGTAAATTATGAATTAAAATGAGAGGTAGTTCTACTGAGTCATCAACAGGAGCATTGTTGCAAACATGTCTCCCTACTTAAAAAAAAAAAAAATCAACATTATGTTTTATAAAATTAATCTGCAATAAATGAAAAATTGCTGCTCAATAACAAAGAAGTTTCAATTATGCAAGACGAGTAAGTCCTAGAGACCCGCCACACAGCACAGCACCTGGAGTTATAACACAGGATCGTGCAGCCCAAAATATGTTACAATCTCACATTATATGTTCTTTCCGTAAAAACAAAACAATGCAAAAACAGCAAAAACCACAAAAGAGCATGAGGGGACTTGGGGAGGTGAGGGATATGTTTGTGACCCCGATTACGGTGATGCTATCTTGGAGTGTGCATACATCCAGACTCATCAAAAAGTGTACATTAAACATACAGCATTTCTGTATACCCATTGAACCTCTATAAAGCATAAAAAGTGTTCTCACTGAATTCCTAATTTCTCATTAAAATTGATTATTTAAACTGATAGCCACCTCAGATGTATCATTTTAATAACACGTAACCAAGCTCCTATTGGATATTTACTTAAAATAAAAGATAACCGTAATGACATTTAAGTTAACTTCGCTTGTTTAAAATTTTAACTAAAAAAAGATAAAAAGAACACTTCTCTGTTATTTCTAATCCAGATGTATTGGGTATAAAGATGTAATTGCAATTTTAAATTAACTTGTCTTGTACCTTCAGAGACAACATAATGAAAGTAATTTTGCAGAAAACTGACCTTTTCTCTATAGTCTTCAGCAAGATGTGCTGTACAAAAATGAACCAATACTCTAGAATCTATTTTCAGGGGTAAAAAGATATATATTCTGTTCATAACAATTTCATAGCATTTGTCTTGAAGTGATTTAAAATCTTAATTCAAACGTTTGATTTACTTTTAAAATCATAAAAAAAAAATGAAGCACCTGAAGTTTCAGCAACACTTTTTCCTAAGTGGAGTGTTAATCTTTTACCCAAGGCATGAACGGAAGCACATGCCTGTGATCCTTATTAATAATCTAAATATGCCCTGTTGTCTTAGAAGTTATTTTGCACTACCTCCTTCGAACCTGCACCTTTGTTTTTCTTAGTTCACTATTGTGGGCGATTAGAACTTAGTAGGATGCTGATGTGATGAGGAAACCTTTGCACGGACAGATTTGGTGTGCGGGCGGTCAGAATGCATAGCTGCCCCAACAGCCGGCTGTCCTCTCTCCTGGTCTTCCGTCAGGGCGACTTCGTCTGCTTCTCCCCTCATTTCCGATTAGGCATTCTATAGGGTATTTCAGTGCACACTCCGCTTCTGAAAGCATGACGTTTAATTGAGTCACTAATATCATGCTTAGCTTTTGGTCCGTATCTCACCTTCCAAGTATAGGCTATGGTCAGAGGCCCATCCTTTTCATCTGTCAGATCTGGGGATCTTATCTTTGCCGAGACCCTGTCACTGTGCTCCCTGGGTGAGGCTGTCTCTTTCAGCCTTGACAAGCACCGAAAGCACGCCTACGCCCCTGCTATCGGTGCTGGACCTCTGGCTGCT
Source organism: Pteropus vampyrus (assembly GCF_000151845.1). NCBI lineage: Eukaryota > Metazoa > Chordata > Mammalia > Chiroptera > Pteropodidae > Pteropus > Pteropus vampyrus. Next base: position 6,673,795 of record NW_011888841.1, read on the forward strand.
TTTGGTGGGATCGGCTCCCGCGGCACCATTGTCGAACTGGGGTTCCTGCTCTGAACCCAAGGGAGGTCACCACGTGGCCCCAGTTTCCTCCTTGTTTCACAGCTGATATTCCAACACACTCCAATAGGCGCCTGTATAAAGCGCCTATCACAGAATTTGTTAAAATAAAGGGCTAACTGAGTCAAGGAGCCAACCTTGTCCACATGGTGACAGGTTTCCCAGTTTATTTTTTTTACCCACTTAAACCTTTTCCTATAGTGAAAGTAAGTTCTGTAAAGTGAATCGTCTAACCTATGTGATGTTCATCCCAGAGTTTTGAAAGAATTTTTAAAAAGTTATAAACTTAGAAATGACTCCTATTTTACACTGGGACTTCAGGGGACAAATGCATGTCACTTCACTGAAACCCGATGTAAACTTTGATATGGTTTAAGATCACTTAACATTTTACAAATTTAACCTTCCTCAGAAAATGACACTAATGGAGTCTTTAGGATGAAGCAGCACCTGCAGAATAAACAGTACCAGAGTACTGTAAAAATAGGTACCGAAGGAAAGGAGAATGGGTGATTTTATTTAGAGAGTTAAAAAATATTTCACAAAATGCTTAGGAACAGCTTCTGGGCTCTAAGAAGTGCCATATAATGTGAACTATGATTATTATATTAGAGACAGTAGTAATAGTATCATTATTTTCAAAACAGTAGTATCTTGTAATGAGAAAACCAAGAATAAAAGTATAGGAATATTTTCCTGATTGAATAAAAAGCAATGACAATAAACTTTTTTTTTTTTCCTAAAGCTAGAGTAATATAAAGAACCGCTTTTAGTTTTATCTGCCTGGAGATATTAGTTAAGATATTAAGCACAATTCACAATTCTACAATGCTACCCATGAGTGACCTTAGTCACAAAGGAAACAGAAAAAATCCCAAGACGGTACCATATGTTTTGCGTGTGGCAACAGAAGCACTGTGTCAAGAATCTAAACACGGATGTGGGAGATTCTGGAAGCTAGCCAGCACCTTCTTGGCACCACCTAGGTGCTGCAGCATTACAGCACAGATAAACGCTCGATCACACGGCATTGCGTTGATGCAGCACACCACGGAAACTAAAAGCATGCATCATTTTCCAGATAAAACACACGTTCTGGGAAAAGCTAAAGCAAAATTAAGCTAATGTTTTAGCAGAAGATTGTAAAATGGGTTTGTTGTTTTTTTTTTGTATTCAGAGTACATCTCGGCTCACAATGGAAATCACCATAAGTTCCTTTAACACGATCCTCTACCTGATGTAATATCTATCTTGCAGCTGCATATGTACTAATTATGGATGGCAGTCATTTAAAACTTTCAACAGCCTTGTCAACACAACGTTTAGTTTGTGGAACGATTTGAAATATTTCCCCCCAAATCGTGTGTGTGTGTGTGTGTGTGTGTGTGTGTGTGTGTGTGTGTGTGTGTGTATGTGTGTGTGTGTGTGTGACAGCTCATGACACTTTTAAGTTAATTTTATTTTTTATAGTAGAGCTTTCCCTGCTCTGGTAATGACATTTTACAATAGACTTATCTAATAAAAAAATCAGACAAAAAATGTTGACATGCATTGATTTTTATCATTTGCATAATTACAGGTAGACCAAATATTGGAACTGTAGTTAAAATCTAAAATGGAATCATTTTAAATTCATCTACATAGTCATTTCAGAACTAAGAGGCTATCTTTTTTTTTAAGAACATATTTTCATAATTACCTAGAAAAAGTGTATGTCAAAAGTCTAACACACATTTAAAAAAAAATAAGATTGCCTCTACATAGACAGGTCTATGGTTAAAAGGTCAAGTGTGAGAAGTCACATAAAAATGTTTTTTTTCCTATTCAATGGACCTGATTTCAGACAAAATTCACACTTTTCTGTTTTGTCTTTGAAATTAAATGAAACAAGCGAAGTGAGTTAGGTGGATTAATGTTAAGTAGGCAAGAAAAATTTCCCTAGGTGTTTAGGAAACCCTGACTGCATCTGGAGGCTGCATGAACTGTCTGTCAGCCATTGTCTCTGATCCAGGCAGAGCTGAGTACAGTGGCCAGGGCGGGGGGCCTCAGACTGTTTCCAAAAACAACTCTAGGCATGGAAAAATGTCCTCACTGCTACTTCCTGTGTTGCCTTGGAGTGGCGGGTCCTGGACACTGGCAGCAAGAATTTTGTTCTTTCTAAATTTGTTTCTTCCTAAGGGAAGAGTAGAGGCAAGGACAGAAAGAGAAGGTAGAATTTAGCATTGTAACTGAATTCTCAAGGCAGCTTTTATCCGTCCATCTCACCTTGAGGAAGAAGGTCCCACGTACTAACCGAGAATATCCAGTGTAATGGTTAATGCCAGCAACCTCAGCTGATGGTGGAAGGTGTATGACACAGGTGTGCCCCATTTTACTGCTCTTTGCTTTACCGCGCTTCGCAGGTGTTGTGTCTTCTACTAACTGGAGGCAAGACCCTCCATCGGCAAAAAGGTCACAACTCACTTTATTGTGGTATTCGCTTGATTACAGTATTCGCTTTATTACACTGGTCTGGAAACTATCTCTAGATTTGTCTGTCCTGGGCAAAGCTAAAAGATGTGTGATTCTGTTGCTGATATGGCATTCTCCATTTAATGAATAAACGAGGATGGTAGTAAAGAAAATATAACTACAACTGAAAAAAAGAAGTGTTTTTATCGCCTAAGTTTTGAAGGATTGACTGAATATACACAAGTGTTTTCTTAGAAAGAAGCAAGTTTTCTGTGGCATGAAGAGATACAGCACTACACAACTCAATTAAATGCACCTCTTTACATAATAAGAATTCATCTAAAGTAAGGGTTAAAGCAGAAAAAAATGTAGTTAAAAAAAGAAAAGAACGCGTATATTAATTTTCTATTGCTATCCCAAGGAAGCATCATAACTTTACGAGGCCACCCACATTCCTTGCTTTCTGCCCACGCTCTCATCTTCTAGCTTAAAAACCAGCAACACACACCTCTCTGATTCTCCCTCCATTTTCACATCTTTCTCTGTAAGCGAAGCTGGAGGGCGTGCTGCGCTTTTACAGTCACACGATTAGACCGAACACACCTGGATCATCCAGGCTACTCTCCCCGCATCTGAAGGCCTTTACCTTAATCGTATCTGCAAAGGAACTTTTGCCCTCTAAGGAAATATTTTCACAAGTATGGACATTGGGGGGGGGGGGGGGGGCGTTATATTTGTCTCAAAGACAATAATATGTTTTGTCCCCAGCAAATTTAAATTCTCTTCAAGAAAATAAAAGAAACCCTTCTCAGTTACTGTCTGCCATATGCATGTCGATATATACACAGGTTTGCTCACAATTAAAAAGACATAATACGAGTTACTTTACAAGTTAATAATAACTAAATTATAACAAATTTTGAATTTATAATCATGACTAGTTTTTATAAAATCAATGGTAGATGATCATTTTATAGCTGATAAAATAATAAACCCAATTTTTAAAGAAATACCAATTGGGATTGAAGTTCAATGACAATTGTCATTTGTTCTATGTGCTTCACTGTGAAATTCTTTTGTGAAATAAAGTACAAAGCAGAAAGCTAATATAAGTGGCTGAGGGTGAAAACAAATAATAACAAAAAGACATCCTGATATACGTAGGTGAACATTTTCAATAAATGAGATGCTTACATATGGTTGGCTCTTGACGAAAGTTCTCTCAAGTCAAGGGAGCAGAGTCTCGCCAGCACTGTGGTTCTCACACAATGTCACCAGGGCAAAATGCACCACTTTGGTGGAGCTTCACTCCTAACTCCTAGGATACAAGCAAGCGTACTTCCTGATATAGGGCCGCTGTGTGGGGTCAGCTCTCACATTTGTTCTGTGTTTGCAGAAACTCTGAGTAGGAAGTTAGGATTTAATTCACCTTATTGATGGTCCAGCTGGACCCTCCAATATCTGATTTCAGCTCACAC
>NW_011888841.1:6678640-6683188 GCF_000151845.1 Pteropus vampyrus
GAGTTTGATAATATCATTATATACTTCTCTATATCCTTTTCAGTTTGATTTTCAATATAATCATTGGTTCTGACCTCAAAATATATTTCATGAAACATATATATAGATATATGTCTATCTATAGCTAGACAGATATCTATGTATATGTTGGTAGATAGATATCTATATATATATGGGTAGGTATAATCACTCTCATTCAAGACTTAATGAAACTTAAAATGAACTCAATTGAATAAAGAATAGCTTTATAAACTTAAAAATCGTCAAATAAAAATCGCATTCATAAGGAAAAATAGGTATAAAGATATATAAAATGATCCAATAGAAAAAGTCTTTAACAAAATTAAACACTGAACTAATGCCATAGTGACATATTGTATGCATAGTGACATACTGTATGCATAGTGACATATTATATACATATATGTGTGCATGTATATATTTTAGTTAACCAGCAAATTATTTTTGTTAGAACTGGATTATAAAAGGAGAAGTAACTTATCAGTTAGTTGGTTGATTGACTTCCCTCTCTAGGAATCTCAATGTTAATAAACATCCATTTTAATATTCCTTACATAATAAGCAAATCATATTAAGAAAACGTTATATTATAAAACTTGCATATTTCAAGAGTTACATAAAAGGTATGCTAATTAATAGAATCCCATCTGTTCAACCAATATACTAACGAAGGAATGGGTTGAATTAAAAAGGAAAACTAATAAAAACATAATAACAGTCTTCTACATTTTAATGCTATCTACCCCATTCTTCAGAATGATGCTACTGATATGGAGAAAATAAAATTATATGTGTAGGATTTTGATCATCTGTGTATACTTTCCCTGGGCTAACAACCAATCTAGGCATTAAACTCCTGTTTTACCTTCCTCTGATGGGAAACACTTTTTCTCTGTGAGACCAGCTGATGTCTTAATGATAACATAGGATACTTGCTTAAGCTCTCCCTGGTGCTTCTAGACTCGTGCAAGTCAACCCATCACTTCTGTTTGAACACACTACACTAGATGTAAACAACTCAATTTGTGTGGCAAGACATCTTAAGCTTGCTTTGTTCTCTAAAATACATCTAGAGTATTAACAGTGCATTTTTTTACTCTGAAAAATATCGTAATGTGTTCATTAGCGGAACATCTAGATACAGTTAAACAGACGGATAATTTCCCATTTTTCAAATCCAATTTTAAAAAGCTTAGAATATCTGTAACTTTAAAAAGCAACTGAATCTAACTTAAAAAAAAAGATAATAAAATAAAACAAAATATAGGCCATTGATTTCCCAATCCTATAGCAATCAGTTCCCACCAAATAGTCTCATGGAGATAAATGAGAAGAGTGAGTGTTTACTATAACACGGCGGTTTATTGACTCATGGGTGCTGAGTAATACACTCCAACAGTCTTGGTGAGGTATGAGAACTCTCAGGCAACTCACCAGACTGACAAATATATTAGAGGATATAGTAAAATCTAATATAAACCCTGTAATTGCTTGCATATCAGAGAATATGCAATAAATAAGGGAAGAAAGGAGTGATGTTAATAGAAATGTCTGAATTCATCTATGAAGATAATAAAATCAAAACCTGCAATATTTTAATTCATGTCTGAGATGAAATGAAATGTCAAAAAGATTAGCTAGAGAATTGAAATAAATAAACTGCTAATTAGAAAACGCAAATAAAATTCCTGCCTTCATAAGCCATACAGTCTCTGGGTAGACAAGCAATTAATGGAACATAGTAGGAGATAATACGAATGACTGCAAAATTTTTATGTTTTTTTCTAACATCTTGTATAAGGTTAAGGAGTAACGAAAATAAATTCTTGTGCATCACAAATATAATTTCATTATCAAAACTTTTAAGTATATGGGAAGTTCAATAATTTTTAATATCGCATAAAAAACAGAAATGTATAATTCATTTTTTTCTTACCCTACCAACATCAGACTTCAACTCATATTTATACTTTAAACATAAACTCAAACAAACAGAATTGCATCAGATATCGCGACCTGCAACAGACTTTGCTTAGCAAGCCCACAGAGACCAATCAGAGTATGTTTCAAGAAGTTTTTGTCATAGACCCTTGGAAGACAGTGTGCATATACTGGTTGGATAAAGTATGAGCCATCCTAGGACCCCACCCAGCTTCTGTTTACAAAAATTGGATCAAACTAGGGAATAATTTTTCACTAAGATTTTAGGTTTCTTTAATTAGCTTTTAAATGCTTGTTTACAAATCATTAACCACTTGACAAAGAAACTGAAGGACTCTACGACTTAACACTGAATATATATATTCACACTGAAGACAAATCAGAAATGAGCAGAAAACAGCCATAATACTGGCACGAAAAATAAAACTAAGGATACAAAACTGGTTTGTGCAGAATTTTTTGAGAAATAAACACAAAGTAAGTTATATCGATATTATAGAAGACTTATTAAAGTTGATTTTTGTTTCTTTAAAACTGTCTCCTCTTAATTGTGAAATAAAGTTCATATGTATTTTACAGGATATTAAATGTAATATTTTAAATATCATCAATTAAGCAAGGAAAATGCTAAAAATAATTATAATTGTGTTATTGATGTTATTTTATTTGCATGTTTTTGGTCTTCTCCTCCAAATAATTTTCTCTCTTAAATGGCATACGAAATCACTATCAGCTCAACAAAGTCCAAAACGATTAAAGAATTCCACCATGATGCCATTAGTTGACACTGCAGACAATTACACAGATTTCCATGGATATCTTTTTCTTTCTCTGAGATACTGTTTTAATTATGTTTCTTCAAAGAAGTTATAAATCAGGATGACAATAAAAAAGCAAATAATATCATTAATAATAAAAGTATGACTTTATGAATCTTCATAAAAAACTTTATGTCCAACTCTATATCTGTTTCCCATTTCAGAGATCAAAATGTCTCTCTTTAAAAAAAAAAAAAGATGATCGAATAAAGGAAGGAAGGGAGGGAGGGAAGAAAGAAGAGAGGAAAAGAGAGAAGATGAGAGAGAGATGAAAGATGACTCTGATAACCGCTAGCTTTAGAACTAGGAAAGACAGTCTTATGCAAAAGCATATTATTTAATCCTCAGCCAAAAGAAAAATCAAGACAGCACATTATGTAAACTGTTTGATCTGAATAAAGTAAAACCCCAATTGTTATTCTGTAATTGTTTTTAATGGATTCATTAATAGTACAATTATTGTGTTGTAATCCTATCAAGGGTTTGGATGAAATTTACCCTGCTGGCCATGTTCTTTAACTAAAAATGCTGATGCAAACCTCAAATTGAGAATTTTAATATATTGATCTATCAGTTGGCAAACTGCGGGTTAGCAGAATTGCACATGCTGCGAGTAAAATAATTCTCAGCATTACAAAGCAATATTCATGTGTCCACAACAACTCAAAACATAAAGTGTCAGTCTGTGGTTTCATTCATTCCATAAATATTTATCGAGCATACTGTGCAGCAGGGATTGCTCTGGGAACTGGGGACAAAGGTAAACAGTGGTCAACAAAGGATAATTTTTGTAGGTGGAACATTTATTCAAGGAAAGACTTTGTTTTTTGAATTAAGGGGTGGAATCTTTAATGGCACAAATACATGTTAAATGACGAACTTTTTTCTAATAGTTTCTCATAGCATTTTTTTTTTTTAAATTAAGGCTCACGATAACTAGTATCTTTGCCTAATATCACTTTCCCTATAATTACCAATGTGTAATGTGGGGCACAGAGGACAGAATGATAATTAAAGCCTCCTAAACTTTTAAATACAGTATATGTTTTTGTAAGGAAGAAAGAGAAATGACATTGCCGAATTATTTCTTCCTCCGAATGCTCAGAAACTTGAACTCTTGTATTGGACACACCACTTCCACGGCAAAATCAGCACTTGCAGCCTTCCCCGACTCAGTGAATGGCAATTCCATTTGATGGTAATTCCATCTTGGTAGTAGCTCAGACCAAAACCCTTGAAGGTATCCTAGATTCATTTCTTTCTCTCACACCTGATCTCTGACTCCTTAGGAGAACCTGTCAGCTTGACCTCAGTAATAAAAAGTTAATGCTGGTATGTGCCAGGAATTGTTCTGAATTCTATACATGCATAGTAACTACGTGAATCCTCACATAATCCTGTCGGTTTGGCACTTTATCATCCCCATTGTACACATGAGGAAATAAGACACACCGATTTTAAGTGATTGCTCTAAGATCATGAGTTAGGAAGGAAAGGAAGCAGAATTCATCCTGGGCAGTGTCCTTCCAGAGGCCAGAATGGCCAAAAGGTCCTCAGCTTGACTAAGTTTTAAACAGGATTCTTCCTGACCTTAAGCCTCCAACCTCACTTTCCTTAGAGTATTTACTTTAGAAAACCTGGAATTGCAACTTCTTCCTCCGCCCCTTTGAAATGAAGGTGATTTTTCTCCCAACGTCTTGCCAGTTTTACAAGCCAGGATTATCTTTCTCAGGGATCTGGGAGCCAACATTTTGAAATGTAATCATGG
>NW_011888841.1:6684903-6699304 GCF_000151845.1 Pteropus vampyrus
CTTGTAGCCCATTTCTTAGAACTGAGTTTCTCCTTTTATGCCATCTGGCCACTGGGTGCCTGTTGTCTTTTCTCAACTGAAGTCTCCCTGACAACGTAGGATTTAAGTAGCACCTTGATTTTATCCACCTCCTATGGTCATTAAAACCATCTCTCCCCCACCCACTCAGACACTGGACTTCCGCCTTTACACGAGTGTGTAACATTGAGAAGGAACGGGAACCAACCAGAGTCTGCTTTGTTGCCTCTGAGCCCAGAAGCGGATTCCGAAATTTACCACAAACAGCATAGATTCTGAGAGAGGCACCGGTTTTGTGTGTTTGTTATGAGTCAAGCGCTTTTACATGCACTTTCTTGTTAATGTTAATCCTCGTAAAGACAAAATAAAAGGTAGTTTTGTCTCTGTTTTATTGATGAGATACCCAGCTCAGAAGGATTAAGAACAGACGCAAAGATCACAGAGCCAAGAAGAAGCTGAGCTAATCTTGAACCTTGAAACGTTTGATTCTGGTCTGTTGTTTCTCCCAGATTGCAACTGTTTTCATCGGTTCACATTCAGCTATTGTCCTTTCTCTGCAGTGTCACGCAGCTGTATCATTTGGTTGACTCTTGGTTCCCTCCATCGAGACTATCCACACTCTTGAGGACAGGGAACGTGTCTTCTCTATCTTTCCATGTCCATTTTCCTACCCTTGAAGGAGTGAACACAAGACTCATAAAACAGGCACATGTAATCATTACCCAGGAGTACCTGTGTTTTATAACATACGGCTAAACATTTTAAGACACGATATGTTATATTTATTGATTTGTCTAGATCGGAATTACTGTTCTGAAGCTCTCAAGAATGAAACTGAGGAGCATCCATCGCATCCTTCCCTTGCACTCTGGTCTGTCGTCATCACGAACGAAATGTATTTCTTTCCACTCTTGCTTTATTACTCTATTTTCTTTTAACTTTCCAGAGTATTGAGTCAGCAGGGGGGTGACTAGCCCCCTGTTAACAGTTCAACTAATTTATCACTAGGCATTCTCATTTATGTTTTGAATATAATAGTTTTGTTTTGTTTTTTTTTTTTAATGAATTCTCCCAACAGAAACTTGCATATACTAAGAGCATCATTAAATACAAATTGCTCTTCATCACCGACTCGACATTAGCTGATTGGCTTATTACTGATCATTGGTGACTTCAATTATTTTATATCTCGAAACTTCGAACGTTGAATAGAATATCAGACCATATTTAGATTGTTAAATCTAAGTACTTATTAACTGGCCCTGAAGATTCATCACTTCCATTGACCTGATTGTCCTTCTGTCAGTCGCACCAAACATTCACATTTACTATGGCGTCTTCTGGACGTCTGGCAAGACTCGAACACTGAAAAATGAATGTGTCATCTTGGATAATGTGTTTTGAATGTTGGGCTTTGGTTGCTGCAAAGCAGCTTTTTGAAGTGTCTTATGTGTCTATCCTATATAATTTAGTCACAGATAACTGTAATATGAGAAAATATCAAAAGCGAATATGTTAGAGAAGTAATACCTTTTTTTGAACAAGTCAAATTGCCTGTCCTTGAGGTTCTTTATTCATATGACATGTCAAAACACTTCAGTAGACACTAATCTTTCAAAGTTTGTAGTTCTAGTTCTTTTAGGAAGCTTTTGAAATTATGTAATACTCTGCACTACGTTTGACTTGTAATTCATGTGAATTATATTTTTTGCACTTTAATTTTCCTTTTATCAGTTTCCAAATTATATAGTGAGATAAATGAAAATTTTAACCATTTAAGAAAAAATTCAAAATATATCCATTACTTGGAAGGAAAAACAAAATCATATTTAGTTCTTATTTTCTCTGTCAATTTTCTCTAACTTCTCATTCATCTAGTCAATGGAAGACTGGAGCTTTTATTGAGAAGGGCGTTAGCTGGGCATTCTAGCAATATTATCTGCAAAGATGTTTTAATACTATATATGAACTCAGGCGAAGGACACTCTGCTATGTTTAGGATATGCAAATTAATACACACCAATTAATCTCTGATTTGGAGAAATCATTATTAGTTACAACACACTGCTTCCTAGATGAGAAGAATATGTATGTGTGTGATATTCGCTGTCTATGTATCTCAGTAAGGACATGCATCATGGTACATTTGGCAGCATCTGAAAGAAATAATACATTTTAAAGCAATTCTGTAATGTGGCTCTATAAGCATCAGCAGTTGTCTGTTTTTTGGAGACGATACCTAGTTAATGCAGCGGATGCCTTTGCACATAGCACCCCCTGCCTTCAGTAATGAAAAGCTCACGTGCAGAAGAGTTTCAACGCAGCTCCTTTACATAAAGACTTAGAGCCTTACAAGACTTTGTCTTTGCCTTCTATGTAAAACATAACCTAAAGAAAATAGTTAAAGTGTTAAAAATAATGCAGAGAAACAGAATAGCCAGAGACCATGACAAATAGAAGAAAAAAGAGGACAAAACAAGAGAATGCATGCTTTGTGCATCGACCTCATACTAAACCGTTGGCATGTTAGCCGGATAGGTAGCTCTAATATTTGATCTCTGGAAAAATTGGCTGGATGCAGAGTTCAGTTGGGGCACCTCTTTGCAGCTTTGTGTATCATCAATTTCACTCGCTCAAATGATAGACTTTGTTCCCCTGCCCATGCCAGAATGACAGACAGCTGCAATTAGTAGCTGTAGGTAGAAGAATATGGGATTTAAAAAATCAATGATTCAAGAAGGAGAGATTGATGCTGACACTTTTTTTGATGTCAGGGGACCTGCAAAAGTGGAGCAATATGTAAAGTTGCTATGATCTCACTTTGATTTTCTTTAAGGACGTGTTTTCCAATGATTCTACAAGGAAGGGAATGGGAAGTGTGCAAGAAAGGAGAAGAGTTGAATACTGAACCAGCTGGGGGGAGCCCAGACACGCTGGCCGCCCATCACTCTGCAAGTGAAGTCCCACCTCACTTCTCCCCTCCGTCAACGTGGGTGGTGTTAATTGTCCTCTTGGTGTCCTTAGCCCAAATCAGGGGGCACTAGAGGGCTAGGACAGTAGAAATGGAGATCTAGTTGGGTGTAGCTCAAGGTCACAGTATGGCCGTTTATTCACTGCCTATCATCTCTCTGCTGGATGCAAGAAAAGGAGATAAGCAGATATCAAGAGACAAAAGTGTAGTAAAGAAAGAGAAAGACCGTGGGAAAAATAGGGCTAGAGACTTAAAAAGAAACAGAGAAAGGGCTCAGTCAGTATCTGATACATGAAGGAAATACAGACTTGGAGCAAATGTGGTCAAAGAGCAAAGAAAGCACTGAGGTGGCTGTTTTCAGTCAGCATGGCTTCCTCAGTGAAAGCCAGTTGTTAGCCATGCTTTGCAGCCCCACGTAGCCAAAGGTAAAACAGTGAGTCCGGATGGAAACTAAATTTGTATTTTGTATTACCTCTAGCAAGAAACAGTCAAATGGAAATCAATAAAAGTGTACACAATCATCGACCCTGAATCCTTTTCTGCTTAACATTTTCAAAGCAATTCAAGATGATAATTCTTTGAATGTGTGTTTCACTGCCAATTCCATTTTTTGACATAGCTTTCTACCAGATCCACGTAGTGAGTTGCTTTCTTAAACGTAGTTCCCCCAGGAACACTATGAAACCCTCCCTAAACGCTCTGCCTGGACTGCCCCCTCTCACTCCTCAAAGTACCTGGAATTCACCTCTCGTATCCTACCTGTCATCCTGCATTGTGATCATTCGTTTACCAAAGAGTGAGTTTTTAAGGATAGGTCTGAGTCTCACTCTGCTTTTTAATCTAATGAACGAACGAGAGGCAGTAAGCATTCAGTGTATGTAGGGTTTTCTTTCTCAAGATTAGTCAACATGCTCCGTGACTAAACTCCTAAAAAACGGCACAAGGAAACATCGAGCTCATATTCGAAGGCACCTCCATGGTCCTCTGCCTTTCTTGCGCCCTCTTCTACCGCGGCTTTCCATTTATAGGTCTTTACATTACATTATCACCATGGCCAAGTAAGAAATGAATTGAATTTTAACTGTGATGAACTGCTCGTGACAGAATAAAAGGTCGTTTTAAAGTTAAATACTAATATTATCTTTTCTCATTATTGGGCACATTAGGTGGTCTAAATTTTTGTCTAAGGTGTTTATCACCATCAGTCATTCGAAAACAATGCACAGCTATCCACTCTAGAGCTGATGAGACAGTAAATCTTCTAATGAAAAGGCTTCAAGCATGACCATTAAAAAGATACTCTCTTTGAACTCCATTAGCGGTAATGGATGTGTTCTTTGACACATGTAACTTTCAAAACTATGCTCATTTTTCATAAGCCATATAATCTTACATATTGGTCACAAAGACTGAAATGTGCTGTCTGCCATATTAATCTATGGTGGCACAATTAAAATACCCCTTTACGATACAGTTTATTAAAGAAATTTGGAGGCTATTGACTTTTTAATATTTTATTATAATTCTTGATTTGCATTAGCATTCATAAATGCTAATATTAGCTATTATTCATTGGTCATCCATGTTTACTAGGCGAAGAGCTACCTGCTTTACAAGTATTGTTACTAAATCTCAGAACTCCTGCAAAGAGAAGTATTATCCCCCTTTTATGGACTGAGAAATTGAGTCTTAGGTGTAGAAAGTGACTTATTCAGGGCATCTGCCAATCACGCTTTCTTTTTCTTGATGGGGATAAAACCTCAACGTCAAAGCCAGGGATTCTCCCTCTGCATCTGTGGGCCTGACTGGTTCCTTGTGAGCTGAGAAATGCCTAGGGCAAGGGCTCTGAAATGTCAGTGGGTCCTTGTCAGCGGGACCTGAAGGGGCTGAGACAAGACGGAGTGTGCGGTGGGAGAGGATGAGAGATGTGAATCTGCCTCCGTGATGACAGAAAATAGGAGCGGAGGAGGCTGCTCAGTCTGTCAGAGAGCGACGAGAGACTTCAGGATGGTACCCTGAGCACACTCGTGCTGTAGGCAGGGGTCCCCAACTCCCAGGCCGAGGACCGGTACCAGTCGGTGGCCTGTTAGGAACCAGGATGCACAGCAGGAAGTGAGCAGCGGGCAAGCGAGCCAAGATTCATTGGTATCTGCAGCCGCTTCCTAGCACTAGCATCACCACCTCAGCTCCACCTCAGATCCTCAGGCGTTAGATTCTCACAGGAGTACGGGTCTTGCGTGTCAAAAAAGTTGGGGACCGCTGGTGTAGAGCATGCAGAGAAAATAGCTTGCTTTGACTAGACACAAATGAATGCGCTGAGAAAACTGATCACTAAAAACGAAAGCTGCTATTCTATCAGACTGTAGTTAATATAGACATGGCCACAATATAGAGATCATAATTTCCATTTTTTTGTATTCCTATACAGAAAATAAAAATTAAAAAAAAAAAAAAGATTAAAAAAAATACCTATTCAGGAAGAATGGACCAGCTAAGAAGAAATAATAAGATGCCCTTGAGAGTGGACCTGGATGTGTTCTTGATGCTGTGGCCCAGAGGGAGAAGGTGCCTGAGCAAGCAAGGGCTTGGGGGGACATCTCACTGTACCCCCTCTGTTCACACCAGGGAGGAGGCATGGAGAACAGAAGTCCTGCGGTCGAGGAAATGCTATTTAGGGGTTTTTTTTGTTGTTGTTAATATTTGGAGACTATTTTTCTTTTTTAAGCCAGTGAGGAATAATGTTCTGTACATTTCCTAAAGTCTTCAGAATTAGGGAAGAATTTCTGTTCCACCTCAAGTAGAATTTGGATGCAAGTGGACCCACATATGTACTACTCGATTCTGGACAGCGAGAAGCATCTTTTGAGATTAAGCCCAAAGCAAACCATTAGCCAGCGTTTATCAGCAAAGTTGTTGCTGGTTTCGGGGGCGTTTCTTGACACTCCCTGTAATCAGCATCAATTACACTGCTGCATCCCCTCCTCTCTCCCACCCAGTCACCACTGTCTCTTCTCCTGAATCAAGCTGTTGTCCAGAAAAGGAAGCATATTTTGCACAAAGATGTTCTGACTTCCTTTTTATTTTATCTCTCTGGAGTTTCAGAAAGTAACAAGGCGAACTGTAACCATGGATACAATGAGAAGCAAATGCAGAGACCAGGCTCGGTGATGCGGAAATGACAGGAACTCTGGGATGCGATGAACATACACTTGTAGGGTCTGTGATCATCAGATGGAAGGTCTGGGTCTCACCAGGAATGCGCTCTGTGCTTCAGAGAAGCAGATTTCAAAACGTTAGGAAAAAGGCCTTCCGAATCCAGGTGGCGGATGAACTGTGCATCTGATCTCTTTCCTCCACAACCCCCCTCAAGCTACAGTAGCAAAGCTTTATTTTTAACTAGACATAAACCCACAAGGATGGAGGGAATAGACAGGAAACAACAGCAACAAACTTTTAGAAGCTGAAAAGGCAACGCGGAAGTTCTAACAGGCCTGGCAGGAAAAACAAAACAAAGCAAAACAAAAAACTAAAAAAGCCAAACACTAAATCAGCAATGGGAAAAGCCAAGAGATAACTCGATCTGCGCACAGAATTTTCAGGTAGCTCAGGAACTGGAAACATCAGGTACCACAGGGTCCCTGGGAAGAAGAATTGAACTACTGATGATGGACTGAAAGCTGTTTGAGAAACTATTCTTGGGATCCTTTCCAACCCAAGACTTCTGACCTCTCTGCCATATCTCAGCGAACACGAAATCTCCATTCCTTGTAGAGGTTAGATGTGAGTTTCTGCAGGCTGTAGGAGGCCTCCGTGACTGAGGGTGGGAGCACCATTCCAAAGCAGAAAACAAAAGTACACATACGAAAACTAGATGCTGAATAATCAAATCTCCTCCACTCCCTCCCCCACTCGCCTTGTCCCCTGTTGGACCCCAGAAACACTGGCTGGCCATTACTCCGTGAGAAACAATCAGAGGATTCTTTTCTATGAGAATCTAACAAGCTCAAGAAGAAAGATTTAATCATACTTACCTTAGTTTCCTTAACAACTGGCTCCCAGTGATGTCTTTAGCTACAAGCATCACCTACAGGCTCAAAGTTGCCAATTGGCTTTTTAGCATTTCCCTTTTTTTTTTTTAAGTTAAAGTATAGTTGACATACAATATCATGAGTTTCAGGAGTATGACATAGTTACTCAACATTTATATACCACCATGATACCACTGACTATATATTCCCTATGCTGTATACCACATCCCTGTGACTTACATATTTTACAACTGGAAGTTTGTACCTCTTATCCCCCTTCACCTGTTTTGCCGATTAACCCACCTTGTTCTCTCTGTCAGCTATCAGTTTGTTCTAGCAAAGGCTGATGAGAGAAGGCAGTTGAAAATTGCCTGTAAAATATTGATGGAAAATGATTTTCAGTCTAGACCTTTATGCCCAAACAGGCAATGAAATGGCAGAGCAAAGTAAAGCCATTTTCGGATATATATGGTCTCTAAATATTTACCTCCCTTTCTCAAGAATTTGTTAGAAGATGCACTCCACAAAAACAAAGTCATAAGCCAATCCAAGGTAGGATACTGGGTAATCAGAAAACAAGAACACAAACCCTGGGGAGAGATGAAAGTATTCTCATCTAGGGTGAGGATCAAAGTTAATCCCAGAATGACAGGTGTGTGCGAGGCAAAGTCAATCTGGTCTGAAGTAGGTGATATGTATGTGTATATATATAGAGAGAGAGAAATATACATATATATGTATATATATCTGTATCATCTCTCTGTCTGTCTCTGTCTGTCTGTCTCTCTCTCTCTCTCTCTCTCTCTCTCTCTCTCTCTCTCTCTATATATATATAGAGAGAGAGAGAGAGAGTCATCAAGACCATGTTTTCTATTTTTCTGCCTTTTTATTTGATAAATCTAGAAGAGAATGTACTCTAATGAGAAAGAGAGAGAGAGAGAACCTAGAAAGACAAATAAGGTCCATCCAATGAGTAAATGGACAATCCAACTAGGAGAAAAGCAAAGAGAGTCCTTAGGCTAGCATCGAAGAAAGTCCCAGAAAGGAAGTTATTCAGTAAGACAGAAGAATAATTCATCCAGGGAGAAAGGTCTCTAGGAGAAACAATTCCAAGAAAACTCTAGAACGATATGATGAACCTTTTGAAAAGCACTGAGAAGCTATTTGAAGATGTGGGAAAAATGAGCCGTAAATACAAAGAAAACTATGCAAATTTTTAAAAAGGTAATCATTACCTTTAGGGAAAAAAAATATAAGGAAATGAAGAGTAATCATAGGACACAACAATATGTAAGTCATATATTCATAAACATGGTAAAGTATAACTTAATCTTGAATTAAACAAAAATTGCCACTCAAAAATACTGAAAGGAAGGAGAGCGAGAGCAGACGAGAGGGCGGTGTTAGAGAATTAAATTCTCTTCTATAGTAAGACGTCAACGTAGAATATCTAAAATAACTAAATCAAAAGGAGCTGTACAACCTTATGAACGTATACATATATACATACACATACACACACGCGCACGCACACACACACACATAGAGAGAGATGCCTAAATGCCGGAAATAAACAGCTAAAAGAGTCTAAAGTTGTCACTGCGGAGAGAGGACTCAGGAGGCTGGGCTGGGGGCAGTATTGGGCATGAAACCACTGTAATCAGAGGTACATGAGGAACCCCCCCCGCATGTGTACCAGCTCCCTGGAGTCAGCTATGCTCATCTGTCCCTAACTCCCTCTTCAGTAACTAGACACTGGTAGCTTGACATTGGCCATGACAGGAGTGTTTACACTGGGGAACTCGGGAATGCTATGCATCTTCCCCCCGACCCCGCGGCCCTGGGAGAACTGACTGTGGTCCACTGACTATAGGCCTACTCGACTTTTATTCATAAACTCATAAAACATGTAACTCAGCTAATAATAACTAATAAATGGTTGTATAATAATAATACATTAAAACATCCCAGGAAAATATTTTTATGGCCCTGTGTTCTAAGAATCTTAAGAATACTGATAATTCAAAGAAGACCTAAAGACTATAAAAGTTATGCTAATATAATCACACATTATTCCAGTGAGGAAGGAAAAAAAGAAGGCACTTAAATTAATGCAAATGACAGGGAGCTTTACGGTGCACTCAGAATTTTTAATGATCTATACAAACGTTGGGAAGAGGGCTATAAGAACAAGTAGGATTGTAAGAAAGAGCCACAATGTCAAGAGAACAAAACAAGTTTAAAACAAGTTCAGGCTTATTCAAAAGTTTAAATTTAACACCCATCTTTTCCAAGCTATTTATGAACTAGAAAAGTAAATAACAGAAGAATAATAGAATGTCTCTTTTGAGAAGATAGTTCACTGTCTGTCGACACATGATGCGGAGGAGAACAGAACCGTTCAGCTCCTCTTACTGCAGGGCAGCCTCAATCAAGGAAAAGGTCAGAATGTCCTTTGGGAACATCCGTATGTGCCGCAGAAGCTAAGGAGATGTGAGGGTTGCTGAGATGTCACGCCTTGTGACCTGGAGACTAGGCATAGATGCCTCCATCTAAACTCTAAAATGAACAGATTGATTAAGACGCATAATGTCAGAGGAAACACCCTTTCATTTTTCCACCGACCTTACCCCTTTTCTCAGATCCCCTCCTTAGAAATCCCAGATTATCTGGATGTCATTAGATAGGCTGCCACATGAGTCATCCCCTGCAAGCCAACACCGACATTTTGGCAAGTGCCTAAAACTATGGAGATTTAGCTAGCAAACAAGAAAAAGATGAGATGATCAAAGGGTAAGTAAATGTAATTCTGTTTCTGTCCAACGACTAAGCAGATGACATGGTAGTCAGGGACAACAGTAAAAATGAATTATCAAAAATAGCTCTTTTTGAGCCAAGAATTCCCATGCTTAATTAATGAACCTCAAACACATCTCCAACTCTGGCTACAGAGTTCTCATAACATTTATCACTTTAATGTTTAATTTGCATATCTTTCCTTTCTTATTAAGAATCCTCATTTAGGGAGAATTTCAGCATGGTCATTATCATTGCTAAAAAATTCTGTCATAGTGACAGCATTCTGTTTTCCTCAGAAAAGGATATTTGAAACCATGACCTTCCTATACCATGAAGTCAATGAGGAAACATGTCCCCCAAAACCCCATGGCATAGAGCAAAGTGTGCTTTAGGTTTACAGCTTGAGTCAATGAAATGCTGATTCTGGTGGAACTATGTTTCCTGAGGTTCTATCATGCCACTTTACAATTAAGAGAGCTCACCACTAACAAAGGAAGATAAGGCACTCATTTTATTTTATTAAAAATCAACTTTTAAATATACCACTTTCCTTCAATGAACCGCTGTTAATCTGCTGATTTGCCTACAAGAATGTGAAGCTTTTCACAAATACATGCTTTCTTGACCACCACGCCAAGCTACGAAGGCAAACTGGACACTCCCCGCCCTCTGCCTGCCTCGGGTCTTCTGAAAGAGACGTGTGGAAGCACGGAGAACAGGTGCCCGGAAGGCGAGCTGAAGGGACTCGGGCCTGCAGCTGCCCTCATGCTCTGTCGGAAACTTATTAAGGTGCCTGTCTTAGTTCATCCAGGCGATGTAACAGAAATTCCGTAGACTGGGTAGCTTCTAAACAACAGATTTTTTTGTTTTCCTCACCATTCTGGAGCCTGGAAGTCTAAGATTGAGGCACCAGGAGTTTCAGCGTCTGGGGAGAGCCTGTATCTGTTCACAGAGGACACCTTCTCACTGTGTCCTCAGGTGGTGGAAGGACCAAGGAGATTCTCGGGCCTTTTTCTTGATCCCCATTCATGAGGACTCTGCCTCGTGACCTAATCATCTCACAAATGCTCTGCCTCAAAATGCCATCACTCTTTGGGGATTAGGATTTTAATGTATTGATTTGCGGGGGGGAGGGGGATGCAAACATTCAATCGATCACATTGCTATAAAAACAAAGGCCTTATGAGGAGAGGGAAGTAAAGTAAATGGCTCTGCTAATGTCCTTTAAACTGCATGCGGTAACTGCTTATGCAAAGAAGAATACTACTATCTTCCTATATTAACATGGGAATAAAAGAGAAACATAAGCTTTGTCTTCAAGGAGCTCACAATCTACTGCAAAAATCCACAAAATATTAGAAAATGAGTATTACACACAATATGAATATGTGAAAAGGACAGAAAATATAGGGAAGAAAGAATCATGAGCAGAATGTTTATGCTTTGGGAAAACCAAGTGTCAAGCTTGACCAATCTGAACTTAATTATTTTTATGGGTCACTCGACTTATTTTAATCTTTTACGATAGTAAAAATATTTTTTGCAGAGGAAACAACTTTATCTTTCTTAACAACACAGTCGCATTATTATTATTTCTTTAGAAATATTAAATTCTAAAGAAATAATAATAATGAAATATTAAATTCTAGAGAAATAATAATAATATTAAGAAGGAGACAAAGGCAAATATCACTGGCTTGAAATTGTTCAGAATTACATGGTATTAAATTGAGAACATGCATCAACTGACAGTTATAAATACACTAACTACTAAATGGACAATATTATCTGACCTTAAAATAGTAGTTTGTGCTCATGTAATAGGACATTAGGAAATAGCGTCACAACTGTCCAAAATATTGTGCTATAGGTTTTGTGGTTATGTTAGAGATATTATATGTACCACAGTATGTGGAGACGAGGTAATGTCTTATGAGATATTTAATGGCACAGATGGGAAACCAACATGAACTTCAGTTTAGAGAGGAAGTAGGGTGTGGAGAGAAAAGCAAGACCTTTGAATTAGAAAAATTTGATCAATAGGCTAGCTTCCCATCTTACAAGCCGTGCGACTTTCATAAAGATGCTCAACCATTCTAAAGCTCACATTTCTTATCTGTAAAATAGGACGACTACTTCCAAACCACAATGCGGAGAATGAAGTAACAAATACAGCACCTGGAATAATGTCCAGAATATTGTAGGCATTTAAATTAGTCCCCCTTCCTCACTGAATGTCAGCAACTTTTTTCATTCTGAAATTTAACAAAACAGATATGCATATATTTTTCTGTAGAACTCAATAATTTTTATCAATTTCTCATCATTTGTGTATGTAATGGGATGTGTAGAAATGGACAGAAAACAAGTGTATTTAACATTTTTTTCAGTTAAAACAGTACTTCTCCAAGAGAAATAAGATTCAGTTTAGACTCGGTCAGGTAAGATATAATACATGAGGATTTATTCTGATCATTCACTCTTAAGTAGTCATCTGAATGCATATACATTATTTTCTAACTCATGTACTTTATTTCTACAAATGATTTCTTTGTCCATTTTTGAATTGTTTGAGTTTATTAAAGCTATGAAACTGTAAAGAAAAATCTGCATATATTTACTCTAAAAAATGTGACAACAATAGTTGAGATATTAAAATTCTTACTATCTATCAGGCTGTATCAGTCAGAATAATAGCCTCGCCAAAGATGCTCCCGGCATTGGTGAATATGTTAAGTTGCATGCAATTGAGAATTAGGTTGCAGACGGCACTGAGGTTGCCAGTCGGCTGATCCTGGCTGATAACTTATCCTGGATCATCTGCATGGGCCACTGGAGTCACAAGAGTCTTTTAAATGTGGAAGAGGGAGGCAGAATAGTCCGAGGGATGTGACATGAGACTAGACCAGCCATGGCTGGCTCTGCAGGCGGAAGGGGACCAGGAGCTCAGGAATACCGGCAGCCTCTGGAAACTGGAACAAGGCAAGGAGACAGTTTCTTGCAGAGCTTCCAGCGAGGAGCACAGCTCTGCCATCACCTCGCTATTAACCGAGTGAGACACGTCTCCGACTGCTGAACTATGGAACTATAGGATACCAAATGTGTCTTGTTAAAGACACAGTTTGTGGTAATTTGTGAAAGCAGAAATAGGAATCCACTACGCAAGCACTCTTCTGAAATGTTTTATATGTAGTAATCATTTAATTTTAAAAACAATCTTATAACTTAGGCATTGTTTTGGTCTTTTCCTTTTTATGGTTGGGAAAAAAGAAAAGGTAGATGCAAGTCGAGTAAACTGCCAAAATTCACAAGGATTTGATCCTAAGGGATTTGAACTTAGTATTCTGGCTCCTGAGCATCCGTTCCTAATCACCGCAAAACACTGCCTCTCTTGCATTGAATGCATTTTGGAGTGGTCCATGGAGCCACGATGTTTCTCCATAGATGACGAGGATCTAGAAGATGGTCTCTGCAGATCATTAAAAGAAATATTTTTTTCTTCACCTTGAATTTCCTTTTAGTGGTTCAAACACATCGCAGGCATATTAAAATGGGGTAATGTAAAGTTGTTTTAGAATAAATGAATCTCTTGGGAAAATAGTGATATAGTCGCAATATTGGTGAAGACCCCATCTTTAGGGGGAAAAGTGTGTCTCTTGATCTAATCTCCCTTGCATGTTCTTTCTCTTGCTAGTTGTTGCTGTCTCTCTGTCTCACCGTCTCGCTGTCTCTCTCTGTCTTTCTCTGTCTCTCTCTGTCTCTCTCTCTCTCTCTCTGTCTGTCTCTCTCTCTCTCTATCTCTATCTCTCTCTCCTTCACACACAACACACACACACACACACACACACACACACACACTGCATTCTTCCAAGAGTAATAGATATGTAAATAAAGAGATGGCCTCAGCAGAAGAAACTTCTACTATTTCTGTCATTCTCTCAGTCCTTGTCCTGCCTCAGCATAGGGTTTGCACCTGTCATCTGAATATTTTATTTTATATTGTGAGCAATTTAAATAAATAAAAATAGGTAAAAAAAAAAAATACCGAACATTGATAAGAACATTTGAGACAGCCAAACATTTTCATTGCAGGCATGGCACTAAAAATAAAAAAAAAGAGAAAAAGAAAAGGAGAGGCCATTTGTTTTTTTCTACTCTCTCCCATCTTAGTAATAACCTTTTGCCTCCTATTCTGACTTTTTGATACCATTGCCCACCTTTGTGAAAAATGAGGCCTTTTCTTATTGCATAATATTTGAGAATTTTATAACCTAAATAGTAAATAAAAACAAATAGAATCTGAAAATAGTTTTATTTTCCATATATGTGTATATATATATATACCTTATTAGAAAAATAAAAGAAGACATGTATTTGTCAATTGTACTGAAATGAAATTTAAAAACAGGAAACGGTTAACTGTACCAAAGATTAATTTTAAGTTATATACCAAGTACTTAAGTTCCCAAGTGATGGCAAAAACAGCTTGTTATTGGTGAGGACATCTAGTTACGGATTTGGTGACACTGCATGCTGAATGGAGACAAGCACACATTGTCGGTAAACAGAAATGCCACTTACTGTT
>NW_011888841.1:6700224-6702648 GCF_000151845.1 Pteropus vampyrus
AGATTGGCAATAAATATAACGAGGGCTAATTCCAGGCAGAGATCTCTTGACTGGACCACATAATACACCAATCATATATAGATTACATGAGAACACTTTACATGCATTTATTTCAAAATATCGTTTTTCTTAACACAGAGAACATGGTTTATTATTTACTGTAAAAAGCCGGAAGCTATGCCAATATTATGTACTTTAATAATGTGTATTGTTTACTAATATTTGAGGCCAAGATAAAAATTACCTTCCATATAGATTTCAAATTAAATCATTTTCATTTTAATAAGCAATTCTTTTTTTTTTTTTTAACTATGTCACAAAGGGGATTCATTTGAATTGGAATAAGCAGCATTGGAGAAAATACATAAGAAATATGTTTTAAACATGATTTAAAAAAATTTAAATCCTTCGATTATAACTCGGTTTCTTTAAGGCTTATTTATTTCAGGCTAAGGTTTTATGAGCATTTACCAATTTATGCTTATCTTTGTAAGAATAGAAATTGATTTTCTACTCTAGGTGTTTCTACTTTGGGGAATAGATATAGTCTAAAAAATTTGCTGGAAATAACTTTTTGTAATACATTCTGTTTCACCTCGACATTTGTTATAAACTTGAAGACTGGCAAAATATTACAAGTCGACTCGAATTTAGTCTTTAGAAAAAAAAGTGTGTTTTTTTACATTATACATTAATAACTTTAATGTATAATTGCAAGTCAGAATATTAGGACCACTAAGTTTAGCATGTTTCCTTAAAAGTAACAAAACTGATGGTTGAAATAAAGAAAAGGTAAAAAATAAAAGGTACTCAGTATGACTGCATTCTTCAAAACATATATAATTTTTCCTCAAATTGAGATCCTGGGACTAACTGTATCATAATCAGCTGAGATGTGTATTCCTAGACTGACTCTAAGACCCCTGAATGAGAATCACAACCTCTGGCTGTGGGGCTTGGACATTTGCATTAAGCACTAATCTGTGTTGCTGGAGATCCTCCTTTTCAAGGTAAAAATTTTTATAAACAGAATTTTCAAAATAAATACTGTTTACACAATTTAAACTCTTAATTGTTAATTTCTTAACTATTTGCATAGGAAGAATTCTGTTCGCGAATTTTAACTGCAGAACGTGGATCTGTTGAGGTGACTGAGACGCTGGACCGGCACCCCATTTTCTCCTCAACTCTTAACCCAAGGATAACAACTGTTCTGTGGGGGACAAAAGAAAAGCTACATCGTGCTCAGATCTGCCTAACTGTATGTCCCTGTTTCTTTCAGATGAATGGATTTTCCTAGGCTGAAACCCCAAAGCATCCACAGAATGGATTCTGAAAGGTAGCTTAATCAAAACACTTTGATAAGCCATCAAATGCTGATACTGTCTTTTACTAACATTCAGTAGAACACATATTGCTACATACTAGAAACTGATAGCTCAGAAGCCAATTGATGTCACAGACAGTGCTAAAGTGGTTCATGAATTTGAAATGACAACAGATGCTTTGAAAAAAAAAGAAAGCCGGCTGGATTTTGATTGAACATGCTAATTTTCAAAAGAATCATTTGCTAGCTCAATTTTATACAGTGCAACCTGTGAAGGCTATTTGGAAATCACAAGGGCTGGTGATACAATAATATTGAGCTCAATTATCCATTATCAGAGGAGAAGATACCAGCATCCCTTTTGTCCCTTTGCAGGTTTATTTGAACACACGATAAGAGGGGAGCAGTGAGATGACTCAGAGAACAAGTGACTATGTGCCCAGGGAGCTATCTGAGTGAATAAGGGACAGAATTTGGGAGATATATTCCTGCTAATTTGGTTCTGCGTTGAGACTAAAGCTTTCATTTCTACCACTTGAGAAAAGAGAGTTAAACAAACAACCTCTGTCCTTAAGGCAAGATTAAATTGAGTCCTCTATCATGGGGATCCATGGAGGATGAGATTAAGAATTCTCATCAGTCGGTTAACTTTAGAAAATATTTAAGTATAGGGTCTCATAGAAGAGAAATATTTCTTTATAGCCAAGTTGCCTTTAGCTGCATAAAACTATAGAAATTTGGGACTTTTTAGATTGATGAACAAACTGATGGTAGTCCTTGACTTCCCTCTGCTCAAGCATTTTAGAATTTCTCCTGATTAAATCACCAAAAGAGAGGATGGCCTCACAGTAGGTATCAGCATTAGCGATATACATGTTGGCCCCTAAATATATTCTCTGGTTGTCTGATGTTTCCTCTATTTAATTATTTAAGGCTCTTCTAGGTACACAGATTTTGCCTGGGCTTCAGCATCTGTCAGGCCGGGTATTAGGATGAAATGAATGAACCACTTCAGAAACAAAATGAAGAGAATGCTAGAAAATTCAGTAATCAAGATAATACTTAACACGATATTTTTTTAAAAATCAAAATGAATG
>NW_011888841.1:6703978-6712422 GCF_000151845.1 Pteropus vampyrus
TGAACCA
Organism: Pteropus vampyrus; assembly: GCF_000151845.1. Taxonomy (NCBI): domain Eukaryota; kingdom Metazoa; phylum Chordata; class Mammalia; order Chiroptera; family Pteropodidae; genus Pteropus; species Pteropus vampyrus. The sequence continues at coordinate 6,703,986 of NW_011888841.1, forward strand.
CTTCAGAAACAAAATGAAGAGAATGCTAGAAAATTCAGTAATCAAGATAATACTTAACACGATATTTTTTTAAAAATCAAAATGAATGGAAAAAAAATTTCATGAAAAAACAAATATCGACATTTTCAATACAACCTGCATTTTCTGACTCTATATTCCTATGCAGTGGGAACTGTCCTTTCCATTAATTCTGGATCCAGAGCCAGCACACCTTCCTTGTCCGCCCAGGTCCCCCACTAGGCGGACTTATGAGGGCTGGCAAAGACATGTGAACACATCAGGCAACCCCAGAGTTAGCACATTTTTTAAAAAAATTGTAAAGCTTTATTTCTACCACTCGATTCAAAATATGAGGGGCTATCTGAGTAAGTGAACGCAGGGGTACATGATTCATCTCAGGTATGACACTGTTAGTACCTTAAACCATGTAATATGCAGCTAATATAAACTATCTCATTAGCCAGATCTGAATGTGAGAATAAAGATATCTGAAATTTCAAATAACTCTCTTATTTATGCTTTTTTAAGAAGCCATACTCCTGCAGGTGGTTTTACTTTTCCCTGGTATTTAATTTGTATCATGTTCTTTGAAACATTTCCACAAATCCAAAACGAGGATTTTGTGTTTCAAACTTAGGAATGTTATATCCTGATTGACAAGCAGCGAGAAAGTTTAGAAAAAAACTAAAGAATTTCATCCGTACTCTGGGCCAAAAGATCTAGCTTAGACAGCCGCCTATAGAAGAGCTTAAGAGAGATTTAATGGAAACGTTTTTCTGGCTTTTAAAGCTCTTTTTAACGGGTAATCCAAATGCCACCTTAGTGTAGTCTATACACTTCTAACAGCAAGAGCAGAAGTGGTCTTCTAATTGGCTATTAGATAATTGAGGTCACATAGATCGATCAAGATAGCAGACATTTTGGAGACGTATCAGTGGGGAAAGTCTAAGACCGAAAGAATCTTTACTTTTCATAGTTTTCTTTCTAAAAAAAAATGTAATAGTAGAAATCTAATCTCAGGGTTGTCATGCAGTTGTTATTCTTCTGATTAATTAATTGTAGAGATTTAACTCCTTTCCTATAAAATGTCGCCAATTCAAGAAAAGTATTACCAGGTGTCCCTTGTCCCTATTTTGATTCTTAAAAGTTTTATAATAAAATACTTAGAATATTTCATCCAACGTGAATATCTGAGAATGTCTGCTTTCAGCAAGTCACAGTTTGAGAGCCAATACAATTTTAGGAGAGAGAAAGCAGAAGACAAAGAAGTCACAAGTTTTAAACTATAAATGTAGAGAATTTCTTCATTAATTAAGTCAGGTGAAAGAAGACTTCTACATTTAACTCCATGGTTCAGTTAGAGGAATAGAGGGTATAGCTTTCAAGGCATAATAATGGAAACTGAGAGGAAGAGTGTTTCCAACAACTTAAAAGAACTTTCTTGAGTAGCTCTTGGGGCATCTCACATTTTATTATGTCATATGCACAACTAGGTGCATAAATCTCTTTAAGCAGAATTTATTTTTTTACCCTTCAAGAAATTTGTAGGCAATAAACATTAGACTCGTTTAGTAGGCATCGGGTGACAAAAGTAAAGTTATTTTTATTTTTTTTTTTTTTCCTGACATTCCATGTTATGCTCTGGAAACCATTATGTTGTTTTTAAAGTTGTAAGTGTTTATTCAGGTAAAACATAAAATGTATGTGTATTTTTAGAAGAATTTACAGGTTCGTGTGATTTTTTTCTTTATTCAGCAAATAAGAGAAATGAATAGACAAGCAAATTTCATAATGACTAGTAATAAGAAGAGAAAAAAAATAAAACAAATGGAAAGAGAAACCACGTAAAGGAAAAGGCTACAGTACGGATTCTTTTACCCGTACATCTGGTTTCATACGCACCATGTTGTTTAAAATGAATAGCACGAGCTGACATTGACCCCCAAAGATTATGGAAAGTGAACGTGAAGGGAGGATTTGCACACATGTCTTTCTTAAAGAGGATGCTCTCCGTTTTGTGACAATGTTATCTGAACACCTACAGTTGGCTGTTCTTATACGAACATCTCCCTAACCTATTCCAGAGCATATATCCAAGAAAGAATAAAGGAAAGAAATGATGTGTCTATATTTCTCTCCTTTTTATGAAGGGGAAGTCAAGCATTTGCTATTTTGTCAGGGAGAAGAATTTATATGCCATTAGAGGTAACTGTACTCCTAAGAGAGTGAATCTCAATCAGTCTCCTCCTCTCCCTCTCCCTCTCCCTCTCCCTCCCTCCTTCACACATACAATGCACAGTCTAAATGCAATTAATTAATTACTAATCCATATTCATTCATTCTTTTCTTCTTGCATCAATAATAGACCAGCACCTATTATGTAGCAAGGGGTTCTGATCTAGGCACTGAGGATGCAGTACTGAATGAAATACGGCCGTTATGCTCCGAGATGCCCTGGTCTCTTTGTGAGCAGGGAGACAGTGTCATCATCTACATAAGATGGTTTCTTGCACACAGGGGCTCTTTGATAAATATTAGTGAATTAAAAGTTTATTTCATTGATTTCATTTCCACTTTTATGTTTATTTGGGGTAAAGTTTACTAATTATCAACAAAATACATTGGATACACTCTTAGCCCTAGTAAAATTCTCAAAATTAAATTTTATACCTTACATGGTTTCATATTTATGTAATAAATATGTGCCGAGCCCCTATTATATGTTAAACAGCTATACTTGATACATTATGACAAAGAAACATGTACATCCCCACACACCACAGATACAGCTCCTGCTTCCCTGGAGAAGACGGTGTGCTGGATAATTCCATTTGCTTTTCTAAATACAAACTAAGAATGGCATAGTACAAAACAGTAATGTGTTATTCTGCCAATGGGACAAGGAACAAAGATGTAAGATACTTAGGTATTTTAAGCCGTTTCCAAATACTGGAAAATTTACCTAGTGAATTGATTGATCACTTGGCAAAAACAAAAACAAATTAACAAAGCCAAAAGTTAAAATAAGGAGAGAAGGTGACTGCACCCTCTATCCTACTCATAGGCTTCCTCACTGGTAACTGTGTGTGGTTGTATTTTTTAGTTATTACTTTTTATTTTCCTACTGGCAAGTTAATATTGAGTTGGGACACATGTTGATTTCAATAAATGTATTTCATTTCCTTTTTTCTCTTTTTATAGACAAAAATCTAACACCATGCAACAAAAATACTCAAGCCCATTATCTTTCCTCTGTCACTATCTAGGAATGGCAGGAGACATTGGCATTATCCCCTAAAAATTATGTAAGTCAATGCACAGCCACAGAAGAGAGTGATGGCTAGCTGAGCTGCTGATGGTAAACAGGTTTATCTCAGGGGCAACTGCATTTGGACACTGATGTGCCTTGTTTCTTAGCAGGACAAACAGAATCTTTTGAGGCCCTGAGTCCACGCTGAGTGGTTTCCAATGAACCCGTTTTAATCAATCAGTGTTTTTTCCTTGTTCATATGAGAGCTGAGCCCTTGTGTTTACGTTTCCTTTTCACACGCTTTCTGCAGCTTCGGTCCTTTTGTAGGTGTCTTCCCCGGGATTAGAGAGACATTTCCTAATCAGACGTAGACAGAACTTTCATTCCCACCTTATCTTCCGACTTCAGATACCTAGAACTGACTGATGTACAAGCCCATCATAGCGATGGAAAATGAGAGAAAGCGTCAGTGTAAAACTACAGCCTTTGAGAAGGAAAGCAGACAGGAGCTGACTGACAAAGAAAAGCAGAGCTCGAAATACAAACACAGGTGAGCTGTCACCAAAAGAAAGTAATAATAATAATAATAATAATAATAATAATAATAATAATAGCTGTTCTAGGTATCCTTAAAGTACAAATGAGGCCTTATAAAGAGTGGTGAGTGTGTGGGTCGCTTTTTTGGGTGATTGGAGCATAAAGGTAGGCAGTGAACAACGGAAATGATGGGCCCCAGACGACGGCAGTGATTGCTGAAAGAGGCAAGCCGATCGCGATGGGGCAGGTGTCAACATCCTTCATCTTTCGACTCTTCGACAGTGGCCCTGATATGTGCAAACCCTGGGGGTATGGTACTGCTTTGGAGGTATGGTACTGCTTTGGAGGTACTGTTTGAGTCAGAGCATGGAGGAAGGGGAATTCCAGAGCCTTCTTTCATTTTGCTCTTTCTAAAATAATTACTTGTTCCCAAAAAACAAACATGAATGCACTTGGTGACCATCTCAGATTATGTTATGTAAGAATAAAAAGGAGCCGAATTCTAAGGATGCATTAAAAAATACACAGCGATAAAAACAGTCCCGCTATAAACTCTGGACTTGGGCAAACAGCGACAGAATGGATCCGCAAGCCTACTGGACCCACCGTGAGACAGGTTTGGGCCTCCGCCCCCTTTAGCACCTGACTCTCACAGGCCCACCTTGACCATGGCACTCCTTCCGTCAGTTCAGTGCTGGTATTTAATACCTCCCAAAGCTTCCGGACATTTCCATTTCCCTCATGCACAGTAACCCTGGTAAATTGTTTTAAGTCTCTCCATTGGAGTCTTGGAGGAAGATTTATATGTAGCTATTTTGGGGGGACCTTTCTTAAAAGGACCTGGCCTCCCTGTCAATCAGGGGGCTCTGGGATATGGGTAAGAGGCAGCAAATCCCTACTCTAGTTACCTGAATCAAGTCTCTGCTTAGCTGACCTAGAATTTTACAACTTATGCAGATCAAACAGCACTTGAGTGTGCTGCTCATTTTATTCCTAAGGACGCTGTGGTCAATTTGCCGCCACCACAGACGCTGTGGGTTCAGCCTCAGAATCTCTGCACTTTGCTCCCTCTGCATGAAATATCATTCCCCGATCTTCAAACATGCACTCAGTGAAGATGTCACCTCCCACAGATTTTTTACCATTGAAGTTAACATACTGCTGGCCTGTCCCCATTATTACATCTTATATTTTTTGGAGCAATTTTAATTAATCGAAATTATAATTTTCTTTGCTTATTTGTTAAGTATCTACCTTTCATAGCTAGAATGTAAGATTCATGAAATTAAAGACTTTTCTCTCTTGTAGTACTTACAGTACTTACACAATATCTTCCATATACTAGGCATACACTAAATACTTATGAAATAAAGAAGCGAATGAACAAACAAGCATGACAAAGAGTTACAGGATGCTACGCTAATCTTCCAAGTAGAAAAGCATTTGCATATTTAAAAGAAGAAAAAACTTGAAAGACCAGTTTTAGGGTTTGACCAAAATATTATGAAAAGCAAGCCTCAGTCATACTGATTCAGCTTTTCAACTCTGCTTATCACTCAATTATTTCTTTTCTCTAATTTTTTTGGTTTGTGACATGTTAACATTGCTATACAGACTGTTTTAAATATTTGCGTAGGAAAGGGATTACTATTCTTTCCATGCAAATAAAGCCAGAAAGGACAAGAGAAACCAGTGCTTTCAATAAAGTATCTGAAAGCAGTCATTCCGGATATTTTTCTGAGGAACAACTGAGAATCATCAAACTTAGTTCTATTTGTGGGGACACATCAGAGAATGGTTCCTCTAAACCAAGCTAAAGCATATAGATAGTTATAGCTTTTCTTTTTATATGTACAAGGAAGAATGCTATGGATCTATTAACGTTAGTTGAACAACAGGGCAGGATATATTTTGTGTCAACTTGGCCAGTTATAAGAACTCAGAAATGAACGATTATCAGTTTGCTAAAATCAAATTTACTTAGGGATGATAAAATAAACTTCAATATTGATTTATGAGGAGGCTTTAAAAAGGGGAATTCTCTGTAAACATGTGTACTCAACGGACCATCAATAACTGTGGCCTTCTTGCTTCATTTATTCTGATTTTATCCTAACAGGCTAAAATAAATATCAGATGCCTAGAGAAAGGTGCAAACAACATGTTATTCTAATAAAACTCTTTACAGATCTCATTTTTTAAACCTAAAACACCTACTCACCACTTAGTTTTTGTTTCAAGTATATTTAGTATGCATCTCTAAGCAATTTTCTCAGGAATATATTTTTAGATTGCTAACGAAATCTCTATTTCCTGTGCTAAGTACAATTCAAGATTCAGATGATAAAAAAATTATACCTAAACTTTGAAAATTAAAGATTTTAGACTAGTATACTCAGTTGCAACCAAAAATGTTTGATGGAAATTTAAATTAATATCGATTGGAACTATACTGTTCATTTTATTATAGTGCTTCCTCATAATGACACGAAATTGTTTGAAATTGCATTAGTTTGAATAATATAGGCATTATCATATACAAAATTACTCTCAACATATAATATTTGCATATTACATGTAAATATGGTAATATTATATTCTGCCCATAAATAATTGCTATAAAATTATTTTAAAATATGACAATATTTACTAAATATGTGAAATGTTGACACTAACTTTGTATGTAATAATGGTTACAATGTGAATTATTTCGTGCGGATACACATTGGAAAAATTTTAAGTGGAAGTGTTTTTATTAGGTATACGTGATATTTTTAAATTTAAGAATAAACTATATAACAAAAATTCAGTATATAAATGAATTAATAAAAGCATGTGAAAAATTCTAAAACATCAAGGTGGACAAATGAGATTGTCTGAAATCCAAAATCAAAGATATAGAAAACCTAATAAGTTATATAATTAATGTAAGAGTGAAAATGCCAGTTTAGTTTGATAAGAAGCCTTGAAAATGAAGAAAAGAGTTGGTAATGTATAACTACAGAATTTAAAAGTATACAAATGCAGTCTCTAAATTTACAGGGAAATGTGAGGAGCATCTAAAGAAAACGTAATCAAAGAGATCAGATGTGAAAGCACCTGCCATATGTTTACCTGAGCCGGATATTTTATCCTGCCTTTCTTTCCAGAGTTTTACACATCTGACGACCAGAAGAAAAAGAAAGCAAAGTGTGAAATGGAAACCTGGGTTTGACATCTTGGATCACTTGGTAGATGCCGTGCCTCTCACACTTACACTACAACAAAGGAGCCTGCTTGGCTGTGAGGACAGTGACTTGCACTATGAATGTAAGATGCTGAAATTCATGTGATTCGCAAAGTCGGGTGGAAAGAGGAATAGTACCAGGGCAGCAACCCCAAGACACACATGGGCCCCTTGCAGGACATTTGATCGTGTCCAAAACATCCACAGTGACAACTGGTCCATGCCCACAGGTGCTTGATATTTGGTCCTGTCCAAAATGTCCACCCTTGGAAAGCGTCCCTCGGTTTAAGTTGCTGATACCATTTCTGTCTACTTTGGGTTTATTGAGTTAATACATAAAAAAAAAATACTATCCATATTTTATTGGTCTAGTAATTTTGCGGTTGTACCGTCAATAACAATGCTTCCTATGTGGGCTAGCTCGCCGACACACGGGGTAAGGTAGAGGGAGTGGGGTTCGCATTCTGCAGAAGACTGGGATTTATGTTAACTACGAAGACCAAATGTCCACTGATCAACGGGCCTGTAGTTACTGCAGAGCTGAGAATGACTGCAGGATGAGATGCCTTCTGTCTTACTCTTCAGTGGTCCTGCAAGCGGCAGCATTCGGTGCACCTGGGAACTTGACAGAAAAGCAGAATCGTGGGCACCACTCCGACATCCTGGACCACAGCTGCCATTTGAGAAGGTCTACCAGTGACTTGTATGCACATGAAAGTGTGAGAACCACTAGTCTAGAGAACTGCATGGGGAAGGAAGACTGTGTCTGAGGAAACATAAATTCTAAGAAGAGAGATGAAAGAAACTACAAATATCAGTTTAAGGTATTAGCCGGGATTTAGGGAAATAGACCAGTTTCACGGAACGCAAGGGGAGAAAGTTTTGAAGAAAAGAACAGGAAAATAAACACTGACATGTGTCCTTAAACCGTGACCATCACGCAATCGTTATCTCCTTTTCTGGAACAACTTATATTAAGCCATATTAGGGGGAGGCCAGATTTCTATGACTTAGCAGGTCATTAGAGATTGAGGAATTTCACACAACAACTAGAGAAGAGATCGCATTTATAAAGTCTCGGCGGTGAAGACAGTGGACACCTCACAGCAATGGGTGGGTTAGTAAGGAAGATATTACCTCCTCTAATAGAGAAGTGGGGGATCTAAGGACAAGTGCCAAATGTGTATGCTTACATAAAATACGCCTGCATTGTACACAGAAAAAGTAATAAAATGAAAAACAAGGAGGTAAGTTGAGAGGCTTCCCAACTAATGGTATCTGTTTCTCTGATAAAGAGTTAAGACAGATCGTGTGTTTATGGGCCTGAATCAAACTGCCTGAGTTGAATTCCTGTCCCTCAACCTCTTTAAATTTTCTCTCCTATAAGATGGGGATCATAATCAAACCTTTATATCAGAAGCAAA
>NW_011888841.1:6712472-6725560 GCF_000151845.1 Pteropus vampyrus
TTTCTGGAACAACTTATATTAAGCCATATTAGGGGGAGGCCAGATTTCTATGACTTAGCAGGTCATTAGAGATTGAGGAATTTCACACAACAACTAGAGAAGAGATCGCATTTATAAAGTCTCGGCGGTGAAGACAGTGGACACCTCACAGCAATGGGTGGGTTAGTAAGGAAGATATTACCTCCTCTAATAGAGAAGTGGGGGATCTAAGGACAAGTGCCAAATGTGTATGCTTACATAAAATACGCCTGCATTGTACACAGAAAAAGTAATAAAATGAAAAACAAGGAGGTAAGTTGAGAGGCTTCCCAATTAATGGTATCTGTTTCTCTGATAAAGAGTTAAGACAGATCGTATGTTTATGGGCCTGAATCAAACTGCCTGAGTTGAATTCCTGTCCCTCAACCTCTTTAAATTTTCTCTCCTATAAGATGGGGATCATAATCAAACCTTTATATCAGAAGCAAAATACAGAAATCGTCTACAGGTGAGTAAAGTGAAAAATGAATTGAAAGGAATTGGAATGGATTAAAAGGAACTGAGATGCTCACAGAAATTTCAGTAGCTGGACAACTGAGGTCAGATCTGGCAGGATGGATGGCAGGCTAGATAAGAGCACATGTGTCTTGTCAATACCTGGCCCAGGCTCACTGCCCTCTCTGCTGCCCTCTGTCCTGACCACAGAGTAGGTGGAAGAGCCTGGGAAGAACTGAAGGCTGGTAACTGAAATCTATAGTACTTCAAAGCCCACTGATAAGGAGCAAGCAGAGAAACAGAAATGTCAAAAGACAGCAGAATCCAAGACAGAAGAATTTTAGGATGAGGTCAAGTTAGATAAAGATATGAGTAGTTTGTAGAGATGTCTGTGGTCAGAATAAAGGAATAAATGGACATGTGAGATTTTAAGAGAAGAAAAGTCACATAAACAGGGCCACAGTAAAGAATGCAAATATTTACATTTATATAAATATGAGTCTGTGTGTGTGTTCAGTGATGGAGGGATGTACAGTTTTAAAATATTACCTGTGTAGATCAGGGCCTGATCACAGGAATGCACGTACTACACTATGGAATTCTTATTTATTATGAGAGATAAGTTCTATAGGATTACACTCAAATCTAGAAGGGACCCCTGAAGACAGAAGAACAGAAAAACGCTCTGAGAGAAAATGGAAAACAGAGAACGTTGGCAAAGCGAGGACTGGGAACTGCTAAGGTCACACAACTAGAATATTGTTCTGAAAATGAATGAGAGATCGATGGGAATGACGAAGCAACTGCCAGGTCAACACGTGGAGGGCAAGCTCAGTGGGGCTGAGCACCTCTGTGCCAGCGTGAGCAGCAAGCTTCAGAGCATCAGCACTAGAGGTACGTGGAGGGGGTGCAGGGCCGGCATCGGTGCATACAGGCCCGGATGTCTAGGGGAGGTCTGCAGACCAAGGAGAATGGGGACACTGGTGCTGCTGACTCACAGATCGAGCTGGGCAGGAATCCTGGAGCTCATGGAGCAAAGTGGGAGGTATGATTAGAACGGGGAGAGAGAGTGATGGATCATGAGCTATGTGCCAGCTGGGGAAACGCCTACTAAGGCGATTTCAGAAGGAAGACGTAGACGAGACCAGGATGGAATCATCTGCAGCATGTTGCTAGGCTCGCTTATCCTAGTGTGCAGGGGAGACAGAAATGCACGTGCATGCACGGTGCTTTGCTCCATCCCCCCACCTAAAGCAACCTTCACTAACCGATCCTGTCGCCTTTCATGCTGAGCGCAGACAAACCCTAGAATCTTTCTCCATTTAATGAGTGGTACAGACAATTTGTTGATCAAGGCAATTTGACCATGATAGAAAACCCCATTTCCATTCATGGCTTGACTGTAAAGAAGGATAAAATAACATGATAAAAAGATATTAAATAGATTGCTAATATGGATATTTATAACAGGAAAGTTGCAGAGGGATAAATGTTTAGACAACCAAGTTGAAATGCTGAAATAATATACAAAGTAGGATATTAATAAAGGAAGGGAGAGAGCAATGTATGTAACAATCTAAAGCAGGGGTCTCCAACCCCTGGGCCACGGATCGGTACAGGACCCAAGCCTGTTAGGAACCGGGCCGCACAGCAGGAGGTGAGCGGCGGGCAAGCGAGCGAAGCTTCATCTGTATCTGCAGCCGCTCCCCAGTGCCAGCATCACCGCCTCAGCTCCACCTCAGATCATCAGGCATTAGATTTTCATGAGAGCACCAGTCCCTGGTACCGAAAAAGGTCAGGGACCGCAGATCTAAAGGATATTCTTGCCCTCCTAGGTATTAATTAGCTAGCAGTGGCTTAAAGAAAAATTAGTGTTTAGCATTAGTTTGAAAATTAAGAATTACTAAATTTATTGAATTAGGATGTCCCTGGTTTCTTTCTATCCCTTTGGAATGTGAGAGATAACAGTTTATTATCTAAGTAATTATTTGATTTTATGCTCTTTTTCTGTTCTATGTACAAATAATATAAATTATAAGAATAAAATTTTAAGAATACTTCAAATTTTCAAGGAAATTTTAACTCAAAGATGTGACATTTGTAACAAGAACATAAAACTGAAATTTGCTGTAAAAAAGATATGTCTCAAGGTCACTTTTAATATGATCATAAGGAAAATAAAAGTGAAGTCTCCCAAACCTTGCTTTTTAAATGAGAGGGTTTCTTTATATGTTGAAGCTGGTTAATTGCAAATCTAAGCCATTTCCCCTGAAGTCCTTAATTATAATACAGGCTTTAGTTCAAAATTCCATCTCATAAGGATTTCTCTGAGACAACAGCCATATAATAATTTGGTTTTAGTATTAAAATAATTACAGCAATATACCAAATACTATCAAATTACATAACGAAAGTGTAAGGACTAGTTTCAGATGATTAAAAAGAAAAATGGTTTCCAGAATGAGAACACGAATATAAATTACCCTTGAGAAAAAAAAGAACAATAGCCACACAGTGCCCAATAATAGTTTATCACTTACATGTGAGAACTAGAAAAAAAAAAAAAGATAAAATAATAAATTGATAGGAAAAAATGCAAGTTAGCTATAAATATCGAATGATGAAAGTCCAGTCTTTTACTCATTACAAGCTATAAGAAAGGTAATTCTGTATGCAATTTTATTCCTGTATCATTTTAGAAGGATAAAAATTAAAGGAAAATAACTGAATGTATTATTGTATTTAAGTTGGACCTCTGTTGGCCCAGCCTGTATATATGACAAAGATATGTCACATATTGACATAGAAAGTGGCTGGCCAGAGGGAGAGAGAGCAGAAACAGAAGTCTTATTTCTCAGGTTTGTAAACTTTCCCTAACTCCAAACACAACAGTTATCATTAGAGGCGACAGGGACACTGTTAGACAACATGACACAAGACCTGCATATTTTCTAAAATTCCAAGGAGAATTTCTTTCTACATCACTCTGCTTGAGAAAATCTCCACTTTATGTTGTGTATTTATGAGAAAATCAGGTGCTAAGAAGCAGAAGAGAGAGAAATTGATGGAAGAAAAAATCATGATGCCTCCCCAAGATTTCCTGTGAAAATTGAGCTTTCATTTAATTTCTTATAGCTTTAACTTTATAGATACATATTTGAATCAAGATAATATTTAGTGCAAAAGATCCATGACGTTTCGGGATGGTCATGTCACAATTGAGAACTGTACTTCTTTTCAATATACGGCTGGACCCTTAAACAGCCTGGGGCCACTCGTATGTGGATTTTTTTCAATAAATACTGTCAATGTCTTTTCTCTTAGGATTTTCTTAATAACACTTTTTCTCTAGCTTGCCTTATTATAATAATAAAGTATATAATACACATAGCATACAAAATATGTGTTCATTGACAGTTTATGTTATTGGTGAGGATTCCGATCGACAGTGGGTTATTAGTAGGTAATTTTGGGGGAAGTCAAAAGTTATATGCAAATTTTCAACTGTGCAGGAGACCAGCATCCCTAATCCTTACACTGCTCAAAGACCAAGTGTATGAACTCTTTCTCTCTTTATCATTTCTATTTGAAATTTTAACTTTTACTATGTTGGTATTATAGCCTCTGCTTGCCTGTAGAGTGCATTTCATCTTAAGGTTTTCATCCACATTTCTTTTAGATTTCCTGTGTATTTTGACTTTACTGTTTCCAGGTGGATTCATTATTAATCGTGCCTGCAGATTCTGACTTTTAATACTCATTCACTTAACCAAAAGAATATTCTTTTTGCACCAACTGCTGTTCTAGTAGCTGGAGATACAGCCATGAATAAAACTAAGTCCCTACTCTTGTGGAGTTTATGTTCTAGTGGGAAAAATCGACAGTAAACAAACAATACCTATGTAATAGCTAGGGTATCACTAAGTGCTATGAAAAAACATAAACAGGAGAGAGAACAGGTGTGCATCTCGGATAGGACGGCATTTGAACAGAAAATAAGGAAGCAAGCCTTCTGAGTATCTGCTGAAAAAGTACTCCAAGCCAAAATTACACAGAGTATGAAGAGGGCACCATACTTCCTGTGTATGCACAACCTATGAGGCTAGTGGGGGAGGACAGCACTAATAAGGAGATGAGCAATAGAAGAGGTCAGAGAAGTTGTGGAGGTCAAGGCCATGTAGAACGTTGTAGGCATGGAGAAAAGAATTTGAGAACTTTCTTGGCATAGGACAAAACTCCAAGGTAGAAGAATGGAATATACTGACATATTAAAGGATTACTTTGGGCTGCCTCATGGAGAAGAAAACTGGCGGGGCGGGGGGGGGAGTGGCAGGTGGGGAGGTAAGGTCATTTAAGAAGCTATTTACATTAATCCAGGTGACGTGCATGGTAAATTGGACCAATGGCTTAGTAGAGGAGATAGTGAAGCGTAGTTGAAATCTGGATCCGCTTTGGAAAAAGAACTAACAAGATTTGATAATCGATTAAGATGATATATAAGAGAGAAAGATCAAGTACGGTGAATTGGAATAATGGTTCCATTGACTGAAACAAAGGAGTGTGGGGCAAAAGTGTTAGGAGACCACAGATATTTTCGTGTTTCATGATTACGATACACTGGAGCAAAGATCTTTGCTTTCTGATAAAGTAATCAATCATATTTTGGAAGTTAGCGATGCTGAATTATTCAGATAGATTTACAAATTATCTCCTCGGGATCCCTTTGCTACTTATTTACATCTCAAAGGGTTCTATCAATCTTCCGGTTCCCTTCCCCCATGAGGACGGGTTTAAAAAGTTAAGGTTTCTCTTCCTGTCTCCAGAAGGGAGGGAAGTTGTTCAGCAGTTCCTATAAAAGCTCCCAATTCCATAATTTCAGAGTTTTTCACAACATATATGCTAGCTAATATTAACGGTTACACCAGCGTCTACTTTTAAACTGCAATAATATAGCCCTGAAATTATAATTTAATTTCATTGACTCCTTCCTAAATCTATGTTCTGGATTATATCATCATCCAAAATTATTCTTGATCTATAATCTTAAATTTCAAATATTATTATTTGAAATATATATTATTATATTTGATAATAATTTAATAATATATATATATTATTAAATATAAATATTATTATATTTGAAATTTAAGATTGGAATGTGTTCTCTTATCCTTCCAGTTCATGCACACATTTTTTTTTAAAAAAAATCTTGTCAAGATATCCAGTTCAAAAAAGTCTTCTTTCTTTTTCTTTCCTAGTTTTGGTTTATCTTTATTCTCTATCCTCCCTGGGCAACGGAGAGGCAATTTGTGACGCTGAGATACCAAGAGGAGAGGTTCTTGGTGGAATCAGAAGCAAAGGGCAACAAGACCATCTAACAAAAACATCAAGCAGAAAGGGCTAAGTTGAGAGGAAGCAACCAAGTATGAAGCAATAAGCAGAAGACACCAGAGAAACTAGATAAGACTAGAGATTCAAAGCCATGGAAAGGGGGAAGGGAGTCTAGAGGATTTATTTTTCTAAGGCGTTTGAGATTATGAGTATAGGGAACAGAGGGAAAGGGTAGGAAAGAAATAAGGTCATAATTTCTGATTCTGTACGACTCTTAGTCTCCTGGGCAAAGGAAATCCACAGTCTTAAGGGACATATCACCCAGATATTACTAGATAAGCAAGAAATAGTTTACCTGGGCCAAGTTATTTAACTACGGTATGTCCCATTTTGCTCATCTATTAAGTGAAGATATTAATAGTATCCATAGCACAGGCTCACTGGCAACTAATCCAATTAATATGTGTACAGAGTCAAGAAGAGTTCTAGGCCTTATAAAGAAATGTTACTTGCTACTGTAATTATTATCCAAATTACAGCGAGATCTCACGAACTATCTCTGTCCTACAGCAGAGGAACTGCTCTGGTGCTTAAGTAGTCTCGTCCACCTGATTTTATACACATCCTCTTGAAAGTGCAAATACATAGAAATCCTCTCCTGATACAGAAAACAGCACCGAATGGGTTTTAGGCTTCAGTTAGTTAAAATGCCGTAAGGTTTCCAGGTCCACCAAGCTCGTCCAGACATTCTGACTTAGATTGACAGGGCAACTAGCCAAAGTCTTCCACTCTGTCTTGATTTCACGAATTACCTTTCTACATAAACACACGGTGCTGGCCACATAGAAATAGCAAAACTGATTATGAATCCAACCATACTTCGCTCCAGTGAGTCTCAATCTATTCAACATAAACTCAATAGTATCCCAATTCTTGATTTCATAAAAATTGTGTTCAAGGGAAACAAGGCAAAACAAATTTTTTTTTTTAGAAATCAGAAAACAAACAAACAAAACCCAGAATCTGGATAAGTCCTTCTACCCCAAGGTAGGAATGCATTCAACAAATATAATAACTATGATTAAATGTGTATGATTAAAGTATTATATCTCACACACGGTGAAAATATTAAAAAAAAACAATTCAGAAATTGGAAATAAAAATTACAATGTAAAAAAGGTCATGAAGCTTACTGATGGATAATATAGAATATTCTGTCATGCATGTCACCATACTCCTCTACATGATTTTTGAAAATGACATGTTAATATGAAAACACTAGATTTTCGAATACATCATTATATAATTTTCAGGGTTCCAACAATCTTGATTTGTTAAAGGAAAAATAGAAAAAAAATCTGTGATCCATTGGTTCAGTGTGTTTTATTTCTTATATGTAAAATTATCTGTACATAAATTTGTGCCTCCTCAAAGAGCATGGCATTTGCTGTTCTAAATATATGTCATGTAAATATAATACACCAGTAATCTAAATAGATTAAAATTTATCTAACTAAAAGATCCAAAAGCAAATTACAAAGATCTAAATAAACATATACACACTGGGTCCCACCATATCTGGTAAAGAAACTGAGAAAGCAAAAGCGATCACTCCAACAACCTTTACCCCCCAAAAGCCATTATATTTGCTTTAAAAACTTACTAACCGTCTATGCCATGCCACCCTGAACGTGCCCAATTCCAATTGATCTCAGAAGCTAAGCAGGGTCGGGCCTGGTTAGTACTTGGATGGGAGACCACCTAGGAAGACCAGGTGCTATAGGCATAAAAATTAAAAAAAAAAAAAAAAGAGATTGTAAGCTGACAAGTTCTTTGCAACCTGTGAGGTCGACCAAGGGTTGCCTCACCTAAAAACAACAACAACTTATTAACCACGTATCCTGTTCACACACAAAGCTATCATTGGTTATTTGAAAGAATTCTGTGAGCAAAGACTGTAAAATCAAGTCATGTTCCATGAACAATACTTTTAGAGCCTTTAAGTCTTTGAGTCATAAAATTGCACCTGCATTTGGCATGGCTTTTAGCCAACCTCCCGAGCACTCAGCTAAGTCACTGTATACATAATTGTATCTACAAATGCAACACTAAAGCAATGGGGTAAGTTTAAAAAAAAAAAAATCTGTCAAAACTGTAATGGAAAAACAACTTGCAGAAGTATTGTGTTTGCTCGCATATTCTATTTTATTTTCCACTAAAAATCAACACATTATGGAATTTTATAGCATTTTCCCATATTGCTATGTGACTTGAGCAGTATAACATACACTTTCATAAAGTGTTAAAGTTTTATATTTTTATTTTGACAATGACAACAGTAATACGCAAATCTGATTAATAAGAAGGCATTGATATAAATCTATGACACTACAGCAATCTCATAAAAAGTATATTTAATTAATTTAAGAGTTTGAAAATCTACATATTTTAATCGGGCACGTCATCTATTTTGCGAAGAAATCTTACCACTATGTGCTATTGCCTGTCCCAGGGATTAGTAAAATGGAAAGTGAATCAATAGAAAATACAAGATTGGAGCACACAGAGACAGAAAGGACACACAATGCAAAAGGAAGATTAGTATATAGAGAAGGCTTTGTTGGATTTAGGTATACCAAGCTGGAGGGTGCTTTACAGTATTAAAATTATATCTTTAAAAAAAAAGGAAAGGCCCCAAATCAGAATCTAGTAATTTATATCAAAATATTAGAAAAATAACAGAAAATTAAAACCATTGAATAGAAAGAAGAAAATAATAAAGAAACATATCACTTAAAATCACTTAAAAATCACTTAAAAAGAAAATAAACTAAGTCGAAGTTGATGGTTTGAAAATCCTAATAAGCTTGATAAATCACTGGCACTATCTATAAAGAAAATAACAAAGAAGGCAAACATTTCCAAAATCAGGAATGAAGAAGAGGACATCACTGTGGAACAGACATAATAAGGTTATAACAAGATGTTAAGAAATGAATACTGTCCATGGATTTCAAATCTTTTGCGAAATGGATAAATAGCTATAAAGACTCAATTTACTAAAATTAAAACATGAGTAAATAGAAAATATGAATAATGCCACATCAAAAAATATCTTAATAATCAAAGAATAATTTTATCAAAAACATGAAGTAGGCATTTAGTTTTTCAACAAAGAAAGCTCTAGGCCTAGATGCCTTTATTGGTAAATGGTTCCAGACTTTAAAGAACAAATAACATTTATTTTGCAAACATGTATCCAGAGAATAAAAAACGGGGCTGACTTCACAACTCCTTTTACGAAACTGGTACAACCCTGACACCAAAACTTGACAAGGATATTTCAGCTAAGAAAATTTTTAAACAATGTTCCTCATGCACATATATGCCAAAAACCTAAACAATGTATTAGTAAAAAACAAATAAAACAAAACAAACAAAAAACAGTCCATCAAAATCAAGTTGGGTTTATTCCAGGAATTGTTTTAGTGATCATTCAAAAATCAATCATTGCAATTTATCATATACTAATAGGATAAAGAGAAAAAATAAAACAATCATCTTAATACATGTAAAAAGATAGTTGATAAAATTTAACACAAATCTGTAAGATAAAAAATTTTTAAGCGAAATAAGAGTAAGAGCTCTGATTACGAGATCCACCTTTTTAACTGTTCTTAGGATGCTTGAGACCAGACAGGCAATATGCATTCAAAGGGGCTGGTGTCTGCCTTCCTACTGAAAGATCTACAGATCTCTATGAGCTGAGTTCTTCCCAGAGTGCCCTGCGTTCTAATCCCCATAACACAGCAAGCTAACCATGTGCTTTTCCGCTGACTAACACCCCAACAGAAATCCCATACCTCTCTCTCATTGTGGATGTGCAGTCTCCCAGGTCTGATCCCCACCAATCCACTTGCTCACTCCAGCAGTAGCTAGTCCAGATAGGAACACCTGTTGCCTTTGAGACTGGAGCAGAAACCAAGTAATTTTTATCTCATAGAGTTGCACAAAACAGAGCATCTCTTCCTAGTTTATTAGAAATAAAAGTGTCTCACCCAGTCACAACTTAAATACTTTAAAACAAGAAATGCATTAGCATCTTTATTACAAATGTAATTGGTTTTCTTTTATTTTTCTTTGTGGGTATAGGGTCACTAGTTAAAATACACCACTGTAAAATCTGCAATTTAAATTTCATTTCATGCTGCATTGTAGAAATAGTTTACATAAATAGCATCCATTAATCATTTAAAACAAAGGTTAAATGTAAATTAGGATCCTGTTATTTATTTCTATGATTATTTATAGTTTTCTGGTAAAGTTTTATTTTTCTGAGGGTGAAGGAATTAATGTTTTTGAAAGTAAAATGTCTTTAAACTAAAATTGATAACGTCCAGAAATCAATGGATCTGGAGAGAGTGTCGTAGCATCGTAAACAACATTTGAAGTTAAAAAGCATGCTAGCTCCTAGTCACAATTTTAATTACATCAAAATTTAATCATTAAATCTCTCCTTAGTAGTCCTATCTACTCATACTAAATAACTATATTGAATATAATTTTGAGAAAAAATGATATCTTTTGAGTGGCTGTAATTTTTTGAAGAGGGTTAGAATATTGATTTGATTGTTTTCCTTTATTCAAAAAAGAAGGTAGTAAAAGGAGAACATTAGTATGTTAGTAAAGACTGCTTAGTTTAAGCTGCATTGACAAAGAAACAGAATATCTGGATAAACACTTGGCTTCAGTGGTGTGTATAAATTATTATTTATCCCTTTATTAGGAAATATTTTAGTAATTGATCGGCTTTTTACTCATCATTCCAAACTGCTGTTCTTAAGTAATCACTCTTTCTTTTAAGCATTTCTATCCTTTAACTTGTTTCTAATGGTTTTACTCTTTTATCACAGTGTCGATATGATACATCAAGGATGACAGTCTGAACCTTAGGAAATAAGGTTAAATAAATAATTATATATTTTAGCATTGTACTAAAGTTCCAAATGAAAGCATAAAAGATGTTACCCGAATTAAAGTTGTCTTAAAAAAAAAAATAGCATTGTGATGTGTAAAGACCCCGAAATAGTAAAGATCGCATTACATAACTAAGAACAATTATAACAATTTCCAGTAATAAAAGTTTTGTGAATGTGGTCTCTCTCTCAATCTCAGAATATGTTCTTGTACTGCATGTAGAGTGTGGGCATGCTGGATGAAGGAACAATTCACGTCTTAGGTGGGATGGAGGCTGACAGCTACAGATTTCATCATGCTATCCAGACCAGCACCCAATTTAAAATGTATGAATCGTTTACTGCTGGAATTCACCATTTAATATGTTTGGGCCATGGCTGACCACAGGTAATTACAACCTTGGAAAGTAAAGGCTTGGATAAGGGGGGAACTACTGTACTTTACCTCTGCTCTAAACATATTTTGTGTTGCCCTTCACTAGCCCAAGAAAGCAATTGCAGTTTTAACTGTCTCTTTCTGACAAAATAACCAGAATGCATTAACAGGTTAAAAAGGATGGATTACTAAATGCGATGTCCTTTACAGAGTGGAAGTACATGAATCAGGTTCAGGAAATGATAATCAGGACTTTGATAATAAATCTTACACTGAAGCCAATCTATGGAAGGTTCGGTTTGAAATCTAGGTCTCCTTTACTGTGTCTCTAAAGACAACATGACTTGAATTTGATCCTTTACAATTTAACCTTTAAAACAAGCAAAATCTATATTTTAATATCTCCTGTGAACATGAATCAAGATGTATAGCAAGTACACAAGGGGAAACTTTGGAAATTAATTTACACTGAGAACAAATGTCATACAAAGTACATTCTGATATTATCCTGAAAGGCAAACATCAGCCCTTGAACACCATATGTGGTCTGCATTATGGCTTCTTGGCACCCATCCATAATCTATTTCCAGCAGCTACCATTTCAAAAATTTATGAGGACCTAGAAAGCACAGAAGGGCTCAAGAAGCCACTTGAGTTCTGCTTATTAGCATACTCATTAAGCCAAATCAATAATTGATGAACCATTTGTGAAAAACATATGGATTAAATCACATCTTGGCTTAGACCATTCAGAAAAGAGTCATGAGCATTTTGCCTCCTTGTTTGCTTTGTAAACATGATGTCAAAACTGATTCCATAACAGATAACTGAAAAAACTTGGACTTTCTTTGGACTAAAAGTATAATGCTTCATACCATATTTTTTAAAATGTTTTAAAAGAATTTACAATGGAAGCTATTAAAACGTAAAATTAATGAGATGTAATAAGAATTTTCCAAACTATTTCAAATAGCCCCTTGAGAAGTGTTTGAGAGAAAAAATAAAAAATTAAAGGTATCTGAGAAAAGTGTCGTAAAGACTTAAAAACAGTAGGCTATATTTATCCTCACTAAGTATATTCTTATGTACTGGTATTGGGGTAGTTTTCAGCTAATAAACTTCCACATCGTTGTGGTTATTTGACTATACAGTCAAAGAACATTAAAAACATTTAATTTTTAGAACAGTTTTAAATTTACAAGAACATTGCTAAGACAGTAGAACTTCTACATACCCCAAACTCAGTGCCTCCTACTAACTTCTTATGTGAGTATAGTATACTTGTCATAGTCCATGGACCAGCACTGATACATTGTTATTAACTAAAGTTCACATTTTATTCTAATTTCTTTAACTTTCACCTAATGTCCTTTTTCTATTCCATGACTCCACCACATTATATTTAGTTGTCAGGTCTCATTAGGCTTTTCGGGTTGTGACAATCTCTAAGACGCCCGTTACCACCCCCTCCTCTCCTTTATTTTTGATGACCTCTTAATAGTTTGGAAAAGTACTGGTATTTTGTAGAGTCTCTCATTTGGGATTTCTCTGTTGTGTTTCTCACGATCAAACTGGGTTCTGAGGAGGTAAAGTGCATTTCTTATCACACTGTATCAAGGGTGCATACGATCACTATGACCTATTACTGTTGATATTTAACCTTACTGATGATCACCTGGCTGAGGCAGTGTCTGTCTGGTTTCTCTACACCAAAGCACTTCCTTCCTGCCCTTACCACATGCTCAGTCAGCACTTACACAGTGGAGTGTGCTGCACCTCCCTAAGAGCCAAATATCTATGTAAATTATTTAGAATTCTTATGCATGAGAAATTTGTCTATTCTGTCCTTTATTCATTTATTCCATCATTAATTTCCATCAGTACAGACTCATGGATATTTATTTCATACTTTGAGCTATAATCTAATATTA
>NW_011888841.1:6729205-6731543 GCF_000151845.1 Pteropus vampyrus
AATAAGTGTCATGGAAAGTTCGAGTTACAGTAAATTTGATATACAATGAGTCTACATTGACAGATGAGGTAGGAAAATGAGTGGCAGAACATGAATGCTTTTTTATTCAAATTATCTGAACTATTTTACTGTCTGATTGAGAAATATAGAAAATATAAGTTAAGGTATCTGAGAAGGATGAAAATCTTATAAATTTAGTATAGATTGCTTTCAGAACATTCCAAATGCATGTGATTAATGGCAAAGTAGGGACATCACAGAGAAGTTGATTATATGAATTATATGAGAATATTTTTCAAATTTTACTGGTATATAGTTTAAGCCATTATGATTTGCAGTTTAGCATTTTAAGTCCCATTAATTGTAGAATAAAGTCATGCTTCATTTTTGACAATTAAATACAATTTTACTGGAAGAGAGAAAGAACTCTGAATTGGACTCAAAGGAGAAATCTTCTTTAAAGGTCACCCTTATTAAATGGTATGACAATTTGATTATGCCATTCACGCTCAGTACCCCAGCTATTCCCAATACAGTGGCTGAAGTGATGCTTTTTAAGATGAAAGTCAGATAGTATTACTCCGATACTCAACGGCACATTCCTCTCTGAATAAAAGCCAGCAACATTACAACAGTCCACCATAGCATAAAGTGCATGTCTGTTTCCCACCGACTGCCCCCACCCCCACCAGCATCTTGTTCTATCGCTCTTTCCCTTGGCCACTCTACTGCAGCCACAGTGGCCACCTTGCTTTGACCACGTGTGCCAAGCTTGTCCCTTGCCTTTGGACCCTGGATATTGGCTCTTCTCATCGTCTGAAAATGCTGTTTTCCTATCCCAGAGATATACAGGGTGAACTCCCTTTTCTCCTTCAAGTCTCTGATCAAAGTATACTTCTCAATTAGTTTTTCTGACACCTTATTTAAAATTGAAGGCACACCCTAAGGCAATATCGATCCTTTACTCTCTTTTATTTTATCCTTTTCCTATAGTGTTTAACGGCTTTTAAAATACCATAAAATTTATGCACATATTATTTTAGTTTTCATTTTCTGTCCTCCCCATCCCATTGAGAACATGAGCTTCAAGATCCTAACGATAGTTTGTTTTATTCACTTCTGCCTCCAGAATAGTATCTCCCACATAAAAGTGCTCAGTAAACATTTGTCGACTGAACAAAAAGCTTATTAAAACTTATCCTAACAGAAGGATTTTAAAAACTCTCTGTGGGTAAACATTTAGAAGGAAACTGAGCACGCTGGGCTTCAACTTAGGAAGTAGAAAGTTGGAAAGAGTATTGATCTTATACTTACAATAAGAAAACACTGGAAAATTTGCAAATTCACAACTTTCTTTTTAATGCATCAGAGATCAACAAACTAATACTGAATAAGAAAAAACGGGAACCTGTAAAGAGACAAACTCTTCCAAAAACACAAACTCTGAAATCACACTCAAAAATAAATAGATAACCTGAATAGGCCAAGATCATTAAAAGAAATGAAATTCATAGCAACATACCTTCCAACTAAGAAAACTCTAAGTCCAAATGGTTTCTCATGCCTAGCTATAAAGGTAGTCTTTCCGATAGAAGTTATGAAAACTGCTCTGAGATCTGGGTCATAGCATAAAAGAGATTAACTGCTGGAACTTGAATACTTTAGAGAAAGAGTGTACAGACTTATGAAGTATTAGATAAATTTACTGGACATGGCTACAGCTAAGAAACAGGCTGGAGATTTGGGTTTAATCAACCTTCATATATGCCTAATATTCTGAGAAATTACAACCACTCCTGGGATGGGAAAAACTCAATTGTAGACATACCTGACCTTATTTGGGATCCTTAATTCACTTCACTTGTTGAAAAGAGTATTTCCTGACATTGAAGCTAACACGAAGGAGGTAAAGTGACTAATCGAAATTAGGTACAGGAAGTATTAGCTGATGTTGTGTGTAGGTATGACAGGACTTGGGATGAAGAAAAGGATGACTGTATGATTTTAGCATACTACTCAAATTCCTCAGGGATGTAAAGGGTGGAGAAGCAATGACAGTTAATAGAAAAATCCACACATGTCTTCAGGTCTCAGCAAAATGTTTGACAGTATTTGAATGGGAATTTTGCAATTTTGATAAGTTATCAGAATGCAAATGTCAATTTTTTGACCATGTACAAGCAGGAAGTGATCTCTTCACATCTTATAAAACTGGAAGGAGATGTACAAGAGTCCTTATAACACATTTAGCTAAAGCGCATTTTAGAAAATTAGACCTCCTTGTAGTACATCACCATGGCAGTAAAACATTTAATTCTGAAGGAATGTAAAATTCCCT
>NW_011888841.1:6731593-6733387 GCF_000151845.1 Pteropus vampyrus
TAGTTTGGCCATGGGGAGGTCTTGCAGTTGGCTTCTATGTCACTTTAAAAAATACCACTATCATTGTGTGTGAGTGTGCGTGTGCATGTGTGTGCGCACGCACGCTTAAAAACCTCCTTATTTTGTGGCACTACATGACATTCAAAGATCATTCATTTTGTATATTTTCCATCACAGAGATGATAGATCTAAAAAAATAATGCATGTAAATGGGCCTTGAAAACCTTTTTTATTCTTTGCATTTTTCTGTTTATGCACTGTAATAAGCATAGGAGTAAACTGCAAATTATCCTTAAAAAAATGGTCCATTAATATGTTATCAAGTATAATAGTGAAAAGACAAAGGTTAAAATGAGATTAAATATTACTAAAAGGATGAGAATATCTTGCATTTTCCTTCATGTTCACAGTGACCTATCCACTCACTCTTGCCTTTCTAAACAACAAATATTCTTTAACATTTTCTAGTATCAACTGAAGCTCATCTTATACTTTGTGAATGGCCTTTTGCTACTTATCACAGCACTGCAAATGACTTTGAAAGAAAAGCAGATTTTAAATGCAGAATAAAATTTCCATACATAAGATGAAGAATCTTAAAGAAAATTACATAATATGATCTGACTGCTATTCTGAAAATTCATTTGCACTGAATTATTAGCACCAAGGAATGAAATGTTTCTGAAAAATGATTTAATTTTCCCAAGAGTTATTAGTCCATATCTAAAAAAGAAAAGTCAGGTTCTTCCTTGATGATTAATTAGAATGTGATATATAGTGTCAGATAAAGGAGTAGTACTTGGCATATATTAATAATACTGGAATTTAGGTATCTGTTTCACATCACAAACACCAATGGCATCTTAACAAAAAGAACAGCATGTAAATGCAACTATAAACCCTATTTATGATACACACACTTAAATATGATGTTTTACTTTAGTATAGCTATGGAAATGTTTTATTAGTTAATATTTATTTGTCATTATTTTCTGCATTTTTCTACTCAGTTTTTCTCTGCCACAAATATTTATTGGCTGCGCACCGTTTCTCAAACACTGCGCTGAGAGCTGGGACGAATCGCTGAACAGAACAGACCCTGGCTATATAATCTCTTGGTGCTTATAATAGTGGGTAGTTATATATTCAAAATACAATAATTAGCAGTAAAGAATGTGGCAAAGGAAAACACATAGCACTCTGGAAATGAAGATGAAAACCTGGTTTGTATAGTAAAATGAAAACAAAACAACACCACACATATAAACACAAACGAAATGTTTAAGGTAAGATCTGAAAAGTGAATACAACGCGGCTGCAAAGGAGACTGAGTGGGACAGAAGGTGGAGTAAGGGGAGGGTGGGGTCATTCTAGGAAGTGAAAAAGGGCCCCAAATGGAGACGACGCGTGGTCCATTCCAGAGACTGGAAGCAGCAGCATGGCTGGAAAATAGAGGGTCAAGCAGAATATGGCATGAAATGATTAGGCCTGAGGTTAGATCAGGCAGGACCTGTAGGCCATAATATGTAATTTTGCCCTTATCTTAAAAAAGCAATGGACGACTACCCAAATGATTTCAACGCAGAAGTGAGAAAATGAATGTGAATATTTCTTAGTGATCTCTCCGACGGTGGAGAATGGAGACTGAATGACAGTGAAACCAGGGTAGGGGTTTCAAAAAAAACTATTGTCATCATCTAAGGGAGAGAGAATGGTTTCTACTGTGGTGGGGGTGGTGGAGACGTGAACAATTAAAAGGCCTTGAAGGATGATCAAGATGTAGAAGTTACGCTG
>NW_011888841.1:6736553-6742227 GCF_000151845.1 Pteropus vampyrus
TACAAGCAGGAAGTGATCTCTTCACATCTTATAAAACTGGAAGGAGATGTACAAGAGTCCTTATAACACATTTAGCTAAAGCGCATTTTAGAAAATTAGACCTCCTTGTAGTACATCACCATGGCAGTAAAACATTTAATTCTGAAGGAATGTAAAATTCCCTCAAAGTCTAGGAAATATACACATATATAGGCACGAGGTAAATAAGAAATTTGGAGACAGCTCTGTGATATGAGCTCTATACTCCTGTGAAGCTGAGACACTTTCATTCATTGGTGCATGCATTATAAAAAATCATAAGTCTTTGGGCATCCTTTATCAAGGGTATGAAAAAAAATCCAAGAATAAGTATTTTATTAAATATATTAGCCTCATTACTAGGAAATAATGGGGCTGCAGGGAGGGGAGGGAAAACAATTATAAAAATTAATATATTCCAATAAAGATACAAACAATAATATTTGAGCAACAGAGTTTGCCAATCCTCCTTCATATTGTGCTTTTTCAAGTTGCCTTCATTTTAGGCTCAGTGATATCAAAATCTTTACCTTTAAAAATATACGGAGCATTGTATATTCCAAAAAATATCTCCCATATGTTCAATCCTATGAAAAAACACTTTATTTTGCCTTATAATTTATCATTTTATATAGCCTAAGATGATAAAGTCCATATGTGAACAATATCTTATTTTTAAGTAGAAACCACCAAGTTAATTTAGCTCATGATTAAGATATGCTAATATTCTATGTCATATTCCCCATAATACCTTCACATTCTTTGAACTAGAAAAGTTTTTAATTTGATTGACTTTATCAAAGTCTTATTTTCATAGGTTTACATTTCATACAATTTTTTTTAATTTCACTAATTATGATTCATGAAAAATGCAAGCAATATATGGCACTGTACTCATAGAGCAATTTAGGGCCGTATGAGAAATTTAAAATAGATAAAATCAAGGTCTTCATAAATAACACTATATTGAAATTAAGCAGAAATAAATAAACAAAACTAAAGCATCTGACAAAATTAAAGTATCTAGTTTGAAAATCAACTCAAGCCTATGACAATAAACAAATTCCCTATCAAGAACGTAAAGACATCTGTTGATCATTTTATCATATAACAACCATGCTTCACTGGGCTCTTTTAACCTATTTCCACCAATATCCCTCTCCTTCATTTTAGTGCTTGCTACCCTGGCTGTCTGCACCACACTAAGTGACTCGGCCCTTTCTCATCCATCACTGTATTTCTCATCATGTGACATTCCTTGACAATTCTGCTTGTGTCAAATAATTTTTCTTTCAAAAAAAAAATGCCACAACAGAGTCATACTTTAAAAAAAAATGGATGAATAAGCTTAAAAGCCTAACAATAAGCATTTCAGGAGACTATTGACTACTCCATAGGTGAAGAATTAGTGTTTAAAAATGTCCATATTCCATTCACAAGTATATCTAAATATTGATAGGAGTAAATTTTCTAGTTGCTTCCATATTTCGTATTTGATGGCATGTGTGAAATAAATGAGTTATTATATTTAGCATTCTACTCTTCTACCATTAAAAAACATATTTACGGTCTTCAACATTTAAAATTTTAACAAATTTTTTAGCATCTTTTATTTGACTCTAGATTTTTCCATTTTTAATCTGACATTCTTTCTGAAACTAAACTACATCATTTTCAGAGACGCTAACAAAGAAAAATAAATGCAGGTGGAAAAGTTAATTGCTGATTATAATTATGTAAAAATTAGATCATATATTGTCCCATTTTGCTATGAAAATAAGTGAAAAAATCAAAAATGTGTTATAATATTTGTTATATAAAAAAATCATGAGTGTATACACAATTTGTTAAAAAAAACTATCTTATTTATAATTATACGTGGATATAGATTTTTAATGTAGATAAGTAAATGTCGAATAGCTAGTTAACTAGTTAGCTTTATAGATTTAGATGACACAGATAGAAGAAATATATACATATATATAAAATATAGATGTAGCAGTGGGATAATCAAGGAGAGGGTCATTTTATCTTATCAATTACCTTTTCTCTTATTTTAATTGAAATTAATTTCAATTAAAAATTTCACAGAATACTTATTTACTTTTCCAGCTTTATGTTCTACAGAACACAGAGATAAAAATATTCATCTACGAGTGCAAGAAAGCTCTGATTTTAGTTTCACACATCGGCATTGCAATTTCTTTTTTAACCACCTTCAGTCACACTAATGGACATTTCTTGATCGATATATCCCAGGAATTCTTGTGATATTGATACAATGTCGTCAGAGAAAAATCTACCAATCCCAGGGATAAACACCCTGAAATCATTAATATTTATGTTAGTTATAATACTACACTTAAAATATATCAACAATACCAAGTAAAGTATATTAATAGTCTAAAATACAATTAAAAATTCACACAGTATGTTTTATCCATATTACCTTAATTGCAGCAAATCTCCCTTCCTTTCTAATATTTTGGTTAAGTGTAGGCATAACTATGTGTTATAACAAATAGGTTTAGTTTATTGTCATCTTACAAGTGATGGAAATACAACTTTAATCTTTTTTTCTGGTTTATTAACCATTATACTATCTCCACATGTTTTCTCGTTTCTCCCAATGGGATGATTTCTGAGGTCAAACACTTTTACTCAGTTTTAGAATATTTTCTCATCTTTGAAAGTTCTCTTCATTTTTTTCCTAAGGAGCTGTGCAATTGTCCCTTTTTCTATCCATTTGACCCAACAATGTTTAATTGTTCTTAAGATTAATAATTAAATGTTATGAGAAGCTTTTATTTCTAAAAGGACTAATACATTTTAAAACTACCATCTATTCCAAAAAAACTCAACATTCAATATATAGACACTAATAGAAATTCAGACACTATAGACACTAATAGAAATAGAAATTATAGACACTAATAGAAATTCAGTTATAATTTTTTAAAATTATTAATCCGAAATTCTAAAGTACTATTGTTTTTACAAATTAAATCTATCAGAATCAAGAGTATATAGTAATTATATATTATGCTTAAATTACTCAATGGAACATCCAAAATTAAAATTTAATGGAGATCTGTTGCAATTTTAAGATTATTCATATAAAGTATGTCTAATTTTATCAGTTTTCCTTTCTCCTTGCCTGAGAAACCCTTCCCCAAAATCTTATATCTTTACCAAAATATAAATTCTGAAAGAATTTAAGAAGTTATTTAGAGGCTGTAAAGAATGTGATGAGGACTATGGATTATGGAATAGCAGAGATAAAGAAAGAAATGATGAGGGTATTTTGAAATTTAAAGAAATCTGAATATTTAACTTTTAACTAAAAGTTTAAGTTATATAAAATAGCTGTCGGTCTCACTTTAGGCAAAAACAATAATTTTCAAAATAACGTTACCTAACTATACAAATGAATCATATATCACTCACAACTTTTATCAAGATGCAAGATAACGAGAATGCATTGCCACCTACTAAAAAGCAAATGTCTCTATAATTTCTGAGGAGAAAATCAGACCTCGGCTTGTACTAAAAAGAAAAGACAGCATAGTTTGTCATCACAAGAATGTTGCTATATGCTGTTCATTATGCCTTACTCTCTATTATTGAATAGAACTGGATGATCTTTATTTCATTTACTTTAATCAGAAGACTCTTCTAAAATGCTTCTGGTTAATATCTGGTTTGAATGAAGCACTTTATTAAAAATGCTGGATGTTCCCACTTAATGCAGCCTGAAGAGTTGAAAGGAAAATGATGGCACAAGCATAAACTGGCATAATAAATCAAAGGACACTCTTTTCCTTCTAAACATTTCCAAGGTTAGTTTTCATCTTAATAGAATTGCTGATCTGCCAACTGATCAACTGTAGATATGCCTGTGACTTGTTTCAGTAGAAAGAAGGATGTCAAAAATAATGAGAAATAACCATTTGGGCCTTGTCTAAAAGCATTTTTTTTTTTTTTTTTTTTTACTGCACATGCTTTGTGTGCATTGAAAAATCTTCTCCCTTCCTCAAAGTAAAATTTCAATTGATTACAAATAAAAGGATTTGGCTGGATCATATTTCTAAATGGCACAGAGCAACAGATCTTTGTGGTAAATACCATTTTCAGAACTGACTTTAGATTGTGATGGTGATAACAACACTTGATTAGAAACCTCCAGCCCTATCTGGGACAATAAGGTGTCACTACCATTTGAAAGATTAGAAAACTATATAATCTGAAGTAATAATAATCTTTAACTTGCATCAATGATAATTAGAGACCTCAAGGTCACCTATGCAAAATGAGAGAGCGAGAGAGAGAGAGAGAGAGAGAAATCAAGAGAGAGAGAGCAAGAGAGAGAGAAAGGGAGAGAATTTTTCTTCGGCCTCCTACATATACTCTCAACTACCAGTTAACATTTTCAGATAACAAGAATTTCGAAATCCCTTCAGACTCTGACAG
The DNA here is from genome assembly GCF_000151845.1 of Pteropus vampyrus. NCBI lineage: Eukaryota > Metazoa > Chordata > Mammalia > Chiroptera > Pteropodidae > Pteropus > Pteropus vampyrus. The sequence goes on from NW_011888841.1 coordinate 6,741,042, forward strand.
TGACAGTTACATGACAACTCTCACTTAATTCCAGAAAAAGATAAAGAGTCTCTAAGGAAGATAAGAAGCCCACGTTGTACCATATCATATCACCCAGAATAAAGCCTTTGATCAGGAAGGTGGCACAAAGGAAAGGTATTTCAATCAATTTTGAAATTAGGTCTGCATAAAATAGGCAGAGAAAATATCTATATTGCTCATGCTTTGGGTGAAAGTCCCTCCCTGCTGAGATCATGTAGAAGTGCCTGGTTAGTCTACCAGGCTCTCTCCTGGCAGGCAGCTCTCTCTGAATATACTTTGAATAGAATATCTCAGGTGAAATTATCTGCCAACATTTCTTTAAGTGGAAGCAGTTTTGTTCATGAGAGAACTCGTGTCTATCACATAGTAGGCATTCACTAAATTCTTGTTGAACCTCTACGAAAATGTACATTTCACTTCATGGGTTTCTCTCAGGAAAGTCTAAGCCAGAATTTTCTTCCTCTTCTAATCAAAGATTATACATAGAGGAGCTAAGAGTCCCAATGCTTCAAAAGACCTCTGAAATAGCTTTAACTCTCCCACTAATCTTTACAGATTAGAGCCCACACTTTTGCACTAAGCGAAGGTGCTATCGATAAAGTTGAATCATTTCGAAGTCTTATCCAGTATTTCATTCGGAACTATATCCTGATGCTGTTCAAGTACAATAGAAATTTATTTTGAGCTTTAACTTGAGTAAAAAACACAAGGACATCTTTTAAGTTTCCTTATTTTAAGTCATTAGCCTAATCGTGTTAATCTGAGCTTTTAAAAAAGTACCCTCAAGATTTAATCAGAGAAAATAATGCATTTAATATATGTCAAGTATCAAGGAAACACAGACATGAACACACAGACTACTGCAATCTTTAGTCCCATTAGCTTAAGAAAAACAGCCATAACACCCTTTTTTGTGACTCATGGAGAATATAATGAGATGAATAAAATGGGACACTTCAAATAGGTTTTCGCTTTTCATTTACCTCTATTGTAGATGTTATTCTTATGCTTTCAGGACATTTCACTTTCATTCTAATCCTTCGATGGCACTATTTGTATCGGCATCGCTAAAGTTCTGCTCCTCAGATTTCATCATGGCATTTCACAAAATAACAAAGACAGAAAGTTTTGCTTCATATGGGGGAAGCGTGAGAAATGGAAGTGG
>NW_011888841.1:6742902-6745271 GCF_000151845.1 Pteropus vampyrus
AGTCAGGAGACAGTAAAGAAGATGGCCTTCATCCATTGGGTGAGGTCCCAGACAGAACAAAAGGCAGAGGAAGGGCAAGTTTGCTTTTTGCTTCAATTGGGACATCCATCTCTTGTCCTAGCACACAGACATTCCTGGTTTTCTGGCCTTCAGTTCTGGACTGAATTACACCACTCCAGCTTGGAGCTGGCGTACTGTAAGACTTCTTGGTCTCTATAACTTTATGGTAAATCCTCCTATAATTAGCCTTTCTTAGTCAATTTCTCTCCGGACAGACAGATGATAGATAGATAGATAGATAGATAGATAGATAGATAGATAGATAGATAGATAGATAGATTGATTAGATAAGATAGATAGGCAGACAGACAGATCTATGGATCTCTAAATAGATACTGATATTGAGAGAAAGAGAGAGAATCTCCAACTGGTGCTGTTTCTCTAGAAAGTCCTGTTTGGACTTATCTATTAAAATTTCAGTATTTTTCTTATTGGCTTATATGAGTTTATTAAATAGCAATGCCATAAAATCCTTGCAATATTTCCTAAAAATATTTCCAAAGCACATGATCTTTACTTTTGACTCAATATATGTTTGAATTTTACGGCGGTGTAGTTACGTTTGATATAATGACATTCTTAAATGACAGTGTCGATTTCAAAGACTAGATCATGTCATCTATGCATCTGGGATTCTGAAGATGTCATCACTGAGGCAGTTCCTCCAAGTGATACATAAAGACTATCATTCAATGTCAAATAAGAAAACTGCCCAATATTTGAAAGCCAGTATTGCCAAAAAGGGTAGAAAATATACATTATTACATAACAAACGAAGTGGAATTATCTTCACAATGAATCTGACACCAGTGGACTTGGCCTAGAATAACAGCTATCCGTAAGGTGTAGTTTGGTATAAAAACGACAGTCATCAGGGACGTGCCTCCCGCTCTGTCTTATCTTGGTGGAGCCTGAGTTGGTCTCACTTGGTCCCCCTGATCTGACGCAGCAACTTCCCCTTCATTCCACCAGTTCCTTGTCAGAATCTGGGCCTTTCTTTCCCTGGAGAGTCTGAAGTATAGCCTGAATCATTCAAAAGCTACGTTGGGGGAGTGAGTGAAATCTTGGGCAAATTAAACATCACTCTTAGAAAGAGACTGGCAGATGGTGGGAGGACCACGGGGCCCTGATGTGTGGGTCTCTGACACTGGCGAAGGACCCCTGAGACTCAGCTTGACGCCCTTCGTTCTCCTGTTCCCCTGACACTCCCCTTCTCTCTTTCCCACCTTTGCCATCTTCTATCCATGTTACAGGGTAAAACTTAAATCTGCACCCCAATTAATACTTCAGAATAGTACCCCGCTGTAACTCGAATGAGAGATATTTGCCAAAACCTGGAGAAACTGAAACAGTGCTTCGGAGAGTAGGAAATGCAGGCAAAGGAGTGTCGAGCCCAGAAAAGTCCCTTCCACCATACCCGGGGTGCTGGGGGACAGGGAGAAGCTGGAGCTTCTGCAGGGGTCTTAACTCACACGTCCTTTTCCAGACTCTTTGCTACAGGTTATTTTGCTTTGAATAAATTTGTGTCGGACAATGCTGAGGCACAGACTTTAATAAGGGGTGTTGGGCAAGCCATGCTTATTTCATATTCAAATATGATCTTGCTTTTTTATAGATGGAGAAGCTTTTGCCTAGAAAAGCAATATCCCTCAACATGAATTATCCAGAAGGCAGCTCTGGCTTGGGTGTTTTTCGATGTTTTCTTGAATTATATCTACATCCTCCTGCAAGCCTCAGATGTATACTTTTCCTTAGACAAAGCATACAGACATCTAAATGTTATAAAATAAAATGGGCTTTTCAATGGGGGTGTTTTAAGAATTTCTTCAATTTCCGAATTGGATTATCTAATTTTACCTGTAAAATAATGATGAGAAGGGGAGAATCCTGAAGCCACACTGGATTTGGATATTGAGTGACGGGCTGGGCTCACTCACTAGCTTATGGTCACACTCATTTACAAAACATCCTCAGTGTATTAATAAAAAAAACATAGCTCAGCAAACTTATATCAAAGTATATATCCTGTGCATTTAAGAGACACAAAACTGTTCATCTAAGACTATATTGTGCGTCTATATGAGTGAGGAGACTAAATTAAAAAAAAAATGTGAAGACAGACAAAAATCACAAAAGTAGTATTTTAAACATTTTCAATTTGTGACTATGAGGTTTATAGCATTTATTTTAAAAGTTAGAGTAGTAGATATAGCAATAGGTCAACACATCTGTAATTAAACATCATTGTACAATTTGATAGTTTTCATAGCATAATCAAAAAAGGAATAAAATTACTATAAAATTAATAT
>NW_011888841.1:6745581-6747864 GCF_000151845.1 Pteropus vampyrus
TTATTGCATTTTTTGAAAGTATACTTTAGAGGCTTCTTTTCCACTTCAAAGTTAAAGCCATTAAACTTACTGTTCCATGTAATAAATTAATAAACAAGAATAGATTAACCAAATGATATGGGGCATTACTCTCTTCCACTTCCTCTCCTTCTCATCTGGTTCACTGTTGTTTCTCTCTTGGGAAGTGGTGAAAAGTTCTATTTAAATTTAGATTGAATAAAGTGCTCGCTAAGATATTTCAGATTCCCAGAAGTGTGCTATGTGGTAGAGAGGGAAAAATAGACTTTTTTTTCCCCCTTCCTGGAGCTTTTAAATATGCTGGGCTATGAGCAGCTCTGTTGTGTTGGCTGCCAAAACAACTCTGGCTGTAGCTAAGCTCCCACCGGAGCTGAGAAAGCAACCCGGAAATAGTTCCCCTAAATGCCAACTATCTTGTGTGCCTTGGCAAGCTCTAACATTGACCTGAGGCGTCTCTGCCTTTAATTTGTGAAAACACTGCAGACTTTGCTAGATGCCAAGGCAGGACATGACCAACAGCAGCTTCCACCAAGCAGCTTTTCTTTGTGGTTGACACTCTGCCTGAAGGGGTTCCTATCATTGTGACTTCCACCAAAAGGGGCTTCAACATCGCCTAGGAGGACTGCCCACGCTGTCTACAGCTGGGGTAAGACAGAGCTTGTCAAACTGGGGCGCTTTTCAGAGTGAAAGAGGGTCCAATTAACAATTATATCAAGGCAGTACATGTAAGTAAGACTGTCCCAGGAATGCCACCACAGGACGCCCACCTATGACACACACACAGTGCACCAGCTGGGCAGTTACTTATAAGCATACTACGTCCATCAATGTGAAAAAGAAAATCCAATCATGACACCGCCTTCTGTATAAATAGATATGGGCGGTAAGCTGGTAAAGTCTGGGCTACCCGCCGATGCTAGCGACATTCGGTGTACATTAATACATGTTAAATTATTTAGAATTAAATGTCTGCAGTGCCCATTAACTGGTTAGTAACGATCTTTGTCTACCATCGGAACTGCCACCTCTGCATGTGTACCCACAACTGGGCTCTCCTTTCCTACCTCAAACTCCATATCCATGAACATGCAAACGCTCCCGTAACCATGTTTCCTGGGTTATGTCAAACTAAAGAGCAGATTCACGCTAATCCTTAGGGAGGAACAGAGTTTAATGATTGTCATGACAGAAGTATATCCTTTCCAGCAAATGAAAATGTTAAATCTCCATGCACTTTATAAATGCATTCTGATAACAATGATTTAATTGTGTAATAAGGTCTCACTTGTGTTATTAGTTGCAAAGGCAGAATCTTGACTTTTTTTATTTTTTTTTAATGAATTGTCTTCAAATGCTGCTCTGTTTTGACAAGACATCTGCCTAGAAAACATAGTACAAGACTGTTTGACTTCAGTTGATATTGCTACTAGTTACAAAAATGCCCTTTGATGGTCTCAGGCCCACTCATTCAATGAGTATGTATGAAACACAGTAGGAAAGTCGTGCTTATAAGGGGTTTTACGGTCTACAGTAAAGAGACATAAAATAAATGAACAAATCAACAAATGAACAAATGAACAAATGAACAGGAAAATACTAGTAGTGACAAATCATAATCAGATAATTAGTGATACAGAGCAAGTGACTGTATCAGCAAAGGCCTTGCTGGAGCGATGCTGTTTGAGAAGAGCGAACTTGGCCGGAAAAAACAACTTAATGCTCTTCCCAAATAAGCATCCCCCTCTCATATATATATCACTGTCTCTTCCATCATTTTTAATATCTCTAGAGGATCTAGTTTCCTTCCAAACAAAACTCTCACATTCTTTGAATTTTGTCACACTCCACACACATCTTCTCCTGTATATGAGCACTTCTGCAATGCTAGACTATAAGGTAAGAAAATGTATTAACCTTCCATCTTCAAGATGAACAATATAAAATTGAAAGTACTTATTTCTTTAATAGTTCTTTAAAAAAAAAAAATCCTTAACATTATTCCAGACAAAAAGACCAATGGAACAGAGAATCTAACAAGTGACCCAGATATGTGAGGTTACCTGAATTTTCACCAAGGTGACAGTATGGGACAGTAGGAAAGAAGATGGTCTTTTCATTAAATAGTGATGGGTCAACTGGGTACCCATGTAGGAAAAAAAAAACTATCTTGAGTCCTACCTTGCACTGTTCACAAAAAATTATTCTAAATATATCATAGATAAATGTGAATGGTAAAATAACTGAGCTTTGAGGGAGAAATAAAAG
>NW_011888841.1:6748917-6751326 GCF_000151845.1 Pteropus vampyrus
TCTATCGATCCTAAATAACATGGAGATAGTGTTAAGGGGACAGGCATACGAGACTATAAAAGTATGACTCATTTTAAAAAGTTCAGAAGCAGGCACGATTCATCTATGATGTCAGAAGTCAGGCCAGCATTACCCTAGTGTCTCCTAGAGGAGACACTAGCCCCATCCCAGAAACCAATCCCCAATGGTTTCTGGGATGGGCCTAGTGTCTCCTCTAGTTATACAGCTATGTTCCCTTGGTAGAAATCCTTTGAAATGTACACTTATAATAGTGTACTCTTAGTACTGTGTTTAAGTTATATTTGTACTTTAATAACATTTGTTTTAAAAATCAATAAACCTCTACAACAATTAACACACATATGTATAGATATATGTGCACGCAAGGATATTTACCATAGCATTATTTTAAATAGATAAACATTAGAATGAATCTAATGGTGCAACAACAGAATTGGTTAAATAAATTATAATTTACCCATGCAGTGGACTCCTGAGCAAGTACAAAACAGTGGGCTTATAAAAGGATATTTACTTATATGGGAAGATGCAACGCATACAATCTTAACTGGAAAAGATTAAAAATAGTATAAGCCGAATGAGTATTCTGTAGAGACGCAAACATATACTAAAATCTCAGCCTCAAGGAATATGCACAAGTAGATAGAACTTCCCTCTGGGTGTGAGATTAGAGATACTTTCACTTTATTATTGTTTTTTGTTTGTTTATTGTCATTTCCTGATAATTTGTAAAGGAAATATTTTTGAACAAATAAAAAAAATCCATTTTAAAATTTGTCCATTTTAAGTACTTTTGGAAGTTTGAAATGGACACTGATTTGAAAGCTTAGAGGAGCTGCCCTGGCTGACAGCGGTGTGAAAGATGGCTCGAAGATACGCACAGAGATCTCTTGGTATCACAGCGATGTGACAGCTCTATAAATATGTTGTTTCTAGTTGGGTCTCTCAGTGTAAGATCCTAACTTCAGAGAGATCTAAGGCTTTACTGTATCAAAAGTGTCACACTGACATTGCCACCACCGTTCATTTATAAGCGTTATAAGCCCCTGGGGGTGATAGATGACTTCCCTCTCATGCTGATAAAGAGAAGCTGGCATTGCTTTATTAACTCCTCAAGGTTAAAAATCAATGCTTTACTGTGAAAACATCTGTTTATAAGCTTGTCTGTGCTTCTCTCAGGGGCCACATTTAGACGCTGGGTTTTAAGCATGCCAGAAACGAGAAGCTTAAGTTTCATTTGTCCCATTTTCTTTTTAAAAATGCCAGAATGGTTCTCCATGAGAGCAAGGGGGAAAAAAATAAACAGCTATATAAGCCTACACTCATCCATTCATACTGAGAACACGTTAGATTTCACCTGTTAAAAATTAATGAATAGCATCTCTGAACAGGTGACTAGAGACAAGAGCATTGATTTTAGATCAAATGATGGATGTAGAATAAATGCCAGTCAAGGGGATTCAAATAAAGATAACTGTTGTTGTTGCTGTTGGTGTTAGAAAAGTCTATGGAAAAATGAATTAGATTATCTCATAGAGAAACTAGAGGGATTTTCATATTTAATTTGGCTTGTCTTCGCACACAGACGCACATAAAAACCTTTAGTAAATAGTCTATTGAACAGCTTAGGACTTTTCATTCAAAAATCTTTAACACGAGGTAAGAAAAAAGGGGTTTAGTTTTAAAAACAACATTGCTATCAGGGTCATACAGTCTGTAAGAGCCAGGTTAGGGATGTTTTTGAGGACAATTTCCTAGAATTTCTCAGCATTCTACAGAAAGCATCTCAAATTCAACACAGAGACTTAGCTCCTCTGTCCATCTTTTTCAGTCCCCCAAGTCGACTCTCTTGCACCTTATCTCTGCTCAGGGCAGCTCCACCCTCCCGGCTTGCTGGAGCCCCCGACCCTGCTGTCAGCTTTGACTCCCCTTTCTCTCACATCCTATATACATTTTGTCAGCAAATGCCCTTAAATCTGACCATAGAAGACGTCCAGGAAGTGACTTCTCTCGCCACGCCTGCTGCTACTACCTGGTCCAAGCCGCCTTCTCTCTCATGTGGATTACTGACTGCACAGTCTCCAAATGGCCTTCCGATTCTGTCTTCCCTATAGCCTGCTCTTGATTTAGCACCCAGAGTCATTCTGTGACAAAGCAAGTGAAGTCATTTCATACTTTTGCTAATATTCCTCCAGCAGCTTCTCATCTCACTCGGAAAGAAATGTTGAGTTCTTATCATGCCCCTCAAGACCATACAAAGTGTAACCTTTAACTCCTTTGTAATATTTCCAGCCAAAAACTCATTGGAAGCTTTTGGGTTTTTACTTTATTTTGTTGTTTGTTTTTGTACTCTAAACAAGCAAAAGACTCATGGATTCCAATTTCCAT
>NW_011888841.1:6751376-6762554 GCF_000151845.1 Pteropus vampyrus
TACTGTATCAAAAGTGTCACACTGACATTGCCGCCACCGTTCATTTATAAGCGTTATAAGCCCCTGGGGGTGATAGATGACTTCCCTCTCATGCTGATAAAGAGAAGCTGGCATTGCTTTATTAACTCCTCAAGGTTAAAAATCAATGCTTTACTGTGAAAACATCTGTTTATAAGCTTGTCTGTGCTTCTCTCAGGGGCCACATTTAGACGCTGGGTTTTAAGCATGCCAGAAACGAGAAGCTTAAGTTTCATTTGTCCCATTTTCTTTTTAAAAATGCCAGAATGGTTCTCCATGAGAGCAAGGGGGAAAAAAATAAACAGCTATATAAGCCTACACTCATCCATTCATACTGAGAACACGTTAGATTTCACCTGTTAAAAATTAATGAATAGCATCTCTGAACAGGTGACTAGAGACAAGAGCATTGATTTTAGATCAAATGATGGATGTAGAATAAATGCCAGTCAAGGGGATTCAAATAAAGATAACTGTTGTTGTTGCTGTTGGTGTTAGAAAAGTCTATGGAAAAATGAATTAGATTATCTCATAGAGAAACTAGAGGGATTTTCATATTTAATTTGGCTTGTCTTCGCACACAGACGCACATAAAAACCTTTAGTAAATAGTCTATTGAACAGCTTAGGACTTTTCATTCAAAAATCTTTAACACGAGGTAAGAAAAAAGGGGTTTAGTTTTAAAAACAACATTGCTATCAGGGTCATACAGTCTGTAAGAGCCAGGTTAGGGATGTTTTTGAGGACAATTTCCTAGAATTTCTCAGCATTCTACAGAAAGCATCTCAAATTCAACACAGAGACTTAGCTCCTCTGTCCATCTTTTTCAGTCCCCCAAGTCGACTCTCTTGCACCTTATCTCTGCTCAGGGCAGCTCCACCCTCCCGGCTTGCTGGAGCCCCCGACCCTGCTGTCAGCTTTGACTCCCCTTTCTCTCACATCCTATATACATTTTGTCAGCAAATGCCCTTAAATCTGACCATAGAAGATGTCCAGGAAGTGACTTCTCTCGCCACGCCTGCTGCTACTACCTGGTCCAAGCCGCCTTCTCTCTCATGTGGATTACTGACTGCACAGTCTCCAAATGGCCTTCCGATTCTGTCTTCCCTATAGCCTGCTCTTGATTTAGCACCCAGAGTCATTCTGTGACAAAGCAAGTGAAGTCATTTCATACTTTTGCTAATATTCCTCCAGCAGCTTCTCATCTCACTCGGAAAGAAATGTTGAGTTCTTATCATGCCCCTCAAGACCATACAAAGTGTAACCTTTAACTCCTTTGTAATATTTCCAGCCAAAAACTCATTGGAAGCTTTTGGGTTTTTACTTTATTTTGTTGTTTGTTTTTGTACTCTAAACAAGCAAAAGACTCATGGATTCCAATTTCCATGTAAATGTTTTGTCCTATTGTGTGTGATTTTATACAACATGCAAAAGTGGCCTTGATTCTGTTTTTTTAGGTCTAAGTTTTGGGGCTTACGTGTGTCGCAGCTATCGGACTATATTTAATGAATTACCCATGTTTATAAAGATAAATTTCTCAAAAATGGTAGGAGAATTACATATCCATAAAATGCTGAATAGATAAAGCTTAAGGGGATGTGTATGTTTGCTTTTAAAATCTACGATCTTAAATATCATTACTAAATAGGACTGCAACTCTACAAGCTCTCACCGACGAATGTACAACGTCGGCACATTCAGATGCTCCTAAACTGAAGACAACCACAAACGTCTGAGGAGTGTTTCCACTGTGGGCAAGAAACAGAGGGAAAAAGTTGTGACACATTTCCTAGATGATAAAACAACCCTACCTGCTTTGATTGACCAAATCGAATCAAAGGCTCACAGGGGAAAATGTCTGAGGCAAGATGTTAGTCTTATTTATTTTTTTTTTTTTTAGGCGAGGCAAACCTTGGTTGACCTCACAGATTGCAAAGACCTTGTCAGCTTACAATCCCTTATTTTTTACATATGTATGTATGTATGTATTTATTTTTTATGCCTACAGCACCTGGTCTTCCTAGGTGGTCTCCCATCCAAGTACTAACCAGACCCGACACTGCATAGCTTCCGAGATCAAACAGGATTGGTCTTGTTCAGGGTAGCATGGCTGTAGATAAGATATTATTCTTAAGAAAGACACTCATGGAACCAGAGTCTGAGCACCCTCATACCAACTTCAATTTCTCAGTACTTACATCTTTGTAAACAGACAAGAAAAGGGTCAGATTCAGTTAATATGATTCACTTCTCATCCAGATTGCCTACAAAAACAATAATGTGCTCTCAGATTCACGTGTATTTGATCATAGATGTATGATTTACCTTTAGTCTGTGCCTGAAAGTAAAACTGTACTTAAACCATCGAGGGCATGGTGTTCAGGATTGCAGCCTCCAGGGTGGGTCAGCTTGGTTATAAGCCAATCTCTAACACAAACGCTAAACTTAGACAAGTCATTTAACCATGGGTTCCCTCTGTTTCTTCATTAAAAATGCTGATGATAATAGTTCTGATCTAATAAGGATGTTGTGAGGTATTAATACCTATGAAATATACATTTTATGAGTTCCACAGTGCAGTGTGTTATCTTTTTACTAACAGCCACTACTCTCACTCTTATCTACACATTTAAATAAATTAGACAAGCATTTAGTAAACTTATTTTCTGTTAGGTTTGCTTATTAAAGATATGTGAATTTGAATATTTGTTAACTCTCGAATGATTCCAGAAAGCTAAAGATAAATTCAGTATGAAACCACATATCTGGTTAATCAGTGCCTTTTCCATACTAATGTAGTTTGAGGAAGAAGCAAGGGGTAGGTCTTTATTTGGGTTTCCTGGAAGCTGACCCTATTCTAAGAATTTGGGTACAGGTAGTTTATTTGGAGGTAGTCCCAGGAGACTTCAAGAGGGAAGTAGGAAAGTAAGAAAGGGAAGATAAAATAGCCATAAGCAAGTTTACCAAGCAAGTTACCACCATGGACAAATGCCGCTTAATCGCGCTCATGAAAACTAGGAGCCAGTGCAGAACACAAGACTCAGTGACCCGCCTAAGGAATGAGAGAGCAGGGGCCCTGGCTCACCAGGACCCTACAGTCACTGGGCAAGTGCTGCTTCTCCATGGTAGAAATCCCTCGGCACTTCCAGCCTGGTCCAACAAAGAGAAGGCTCCTTCGGACAGAGCCACAGAGTCCAGCAGGTGGAGACGATACTACTGAGCATGGAAATGACAAATGCCATGGAGATGTGGACCGGGCACTGGCAGCACCAGCTACAGAGTATGCAGAGGAGAAAGACAGATCAGAACCAGAAAGGCATATGTGCATTTCTGCACAGCCTAAAATCTACGCAGAATACGTAGGTTTCCTATTGTGAAAAAGAAAAATAATCTTACAATTTGGAGAAACGGGGATTTGGGGCTTGTTTAGATTTTAAAATCCTCCAGGGAAATACCTAAAGAATTCATTGCAATGATAGAATAGAGTAGGAACAGAAAGAGCGAAAGAATAATATGAGTTTCCAAAGACATTTAGTGCTATCCCAATTCCTCATAGAATGATGAATTTTATTGCACCGTAATTCTTATTTATTAAAAATTTTTGTGTGTTTCAACAGCTCCAATGAGATGCAACTTTTTGTTTTTATGTTGGTCCAGGGAGCGCTAGAGGACACCACGCTCATATAACATATTAAGCATGCCATCACTTGCACATCAAACTCTAATAAATTCTCGCATCTTGTGATTTAAAAGGAATGCAAGGTCCTGAAAGGTGAGAACACATTACAGTCTTAAATTTTCAAGTGTGAAACCCTGCTTCTGTGCAACTTGCAAAGACTTTGAACATTAAGTTTTAACTAGGTTTGCTGGTGAAAGCATTATTCACGCTAACTTCTCGTAGATGGCTGTGTTTAGTTGACCCTTATGAGAAGAACATGTGAATCTATCAGTTAAAGATATCGAACAGTTATGGTGTGTGGAATGCAACATTAAAGGAAAATAAGAGGACATCTGCTGTAACCTGGAGTCCCAGCTGAGGACTTAGCAAGGACAGTTTTGTTTTGTTTTTTTTTTTTTTTTTTCTGGAATGAAGGGCAAGGTACTGGGAAAGCCACTAATATACTAGATAAATATATTTTTTTTTCTTTCGGGAATATTAAAGCATAAAGGAGCTGAAGAGACAGTGGAATAACTGTCTGGCCAAATTCTGAGGACTAAAACCTAAATCCAGAGCAGGCAGTGATACATTTGGAATGCTAAAAGTGCTTTCTATACTGAGGATATCGACCTGTCTATATGGTAAACTTAGGCTTTGGTCTGCAGCCTCAGTGGGCCAGTCTCGGAAAGAAGCCATAGAGAGGATGTTGCCCTCCCAAAACTAGGAAATCCCCAAAACCTATACTATCGGAAGAAAAGTAAACCAGAACTGGTCTCCCACCCTATTACCACCACTGTGCATGGCACAGACATTTGAGTGGCTGTGGAAATAGCATGGAAGACCAAAGCAAATGAAACAAATGAAAACTTTCCTGGATAAACAGTGCCAGTAGAGTGAACTACAGAAGTATATGTAACCAGGATACGCAGAGCTCAAAGGGGCAGGTGACCCCCTGAATTTGCTTTAACGGGGTTTCTGTGTTGTAGTGCCCCTGGATTTCTGACAGAAGCAAATTCATATATTCCCTGCAATGTGCTTTCATTTTACATTTTGAAGAATCCCCGCACACATTCACCCCAGCGTAAATATTGCCACACTTAAAGGTAACCATGCAAGGCACCATGGGAAAGAATAAATACAAAAAAATATACATTAGAAACAGATTCACATAAACTTTAGTTTTGAAATTATCAAACATTATAAAACAATCATCTTTTTCTATTTTAAATAAATGACAACATTTAAATAGGTAACTGTCAATTAGATGACAGTGGATCTGAAAAAGAAGCAAAAAAAACTTTTAGAAATAAGATGTATCCAACTAATATTAAAAATACATACATTGGACATGAAATGAACCAGTGTATATTATAAGGGGGGAAAAATGCAGAGTTATAAAACAGAAGGTAAGAGACATGGAATACATAATGAGAAGTCCTAACATATGTTTAACTGGAATTCAGAGGAGGGGAAAAAAAAAGAAGGAGAAAATGAATCTGAGGCAAGTATGTCAAGAGAAAATGAATAAGTATTCTACAGTTTATGAAAAACACCTACCCATAGATTCACAGAACCAGGCAAAGCAGTTATCTCCACTGAGTAGTTTTGTGATCTTGTGCACATCATTTATAACTTTGGAATCTCAGTTTCTCAGTTTCTTCACTTATAAATCAGGGAAAATCCCTAACAGATTAGGGTTTTCATAGAGATTGAATGTGGAAATGTACTAAAACACCTTTCACACAGACTGTCATATGACAGGAACCTAAAAAAATGGTAAATGTTAGAATCTCTTATTCGCCTCATCTTCATTCATGATGGGACAAATAAGGGTAGATTCTATAGCAATTTTATGTCCATAGAACACCAAATATCCTACATAGAAACAGTTGATAAGACTTAAAAATTGACCTACTAACAGAGGAATCTCTACCAACCATCCGTTACAACGCATGCTGGCCACCGATATGTTTAAAACTCAAATTCTCTTCAATCTTAAAAGTCCATAAATATCCAGAATGATCTGATCAGTTCAAAACATTTCTAAGAAAATAGTTATTCTAAGAAAACAGAAGATAAAAAGGTAAGGGTAGAGAGGAGGTAATACCAAAGTAAGATACTTGCAAGTGATGTTAATTAATAATACTCCTTATGTAAGAGTAGTTGATGGACCACCAGTAGTACTAGATATGACAAAATATAGAGGACAATTATGAAAATTTCGTGACACTCAAGAGTCAACTTGTATGCCTATAAAGTAACTTTTGAAATAGATTTAGCCTTCCGGATTGAAATTGCACACCTACTTGTTTGTCTACTAGCCATGTCTATAATCTCCTTTAGTACAGAGACTAGCCCTGGACCTTAGAGCCTGGCATATGGTAAATTCGCAAAAAACAGGGAGGACCAATTGTATCGAAGAATTAGTAATTAAAAGAGGCAATAATTTGAAAAAGATTTACAAAGACTGTGAATTGAAAAAGCAATATTTTATAATAGAATAACTGTATATAGAGTGATTATATTTTTAACCTATGTATAGAAAAATATGAGAAATTATACCAAAATGTTAGCAATTGTTATCAATGATTATAATTATGTCCTGAAATGAAAATTTTTCCCAATTTTTATGTCCCTCTTTAATTTTAAGATGTTATCAAAAGACTATGCATTATTTCAATATTAGAATAACAAAATGTGCATAGATATAATCTCATCAACACAATTTCTAATATGTAATGCAGTTTCTAATATACCTTATCGTAAAACTCAGCATCAAATTTGACACAGATGTATTCTTACATCGCGGTTTTGTGTCAAGTCAAATCAATTTTTATTGGCTAAACACCAGTTCAGACGAGGGCAAGATAGGATTCCTTTTGTCACAGAACTTTTTGAGAGCCAAAACTGCCCTATAGTTTTTGTGTCTTTTCTGGTGCCTGCCACAGTATCAGGCAACAAAATGTGCACACAGTAAATACTGATGACTTACTTGATGGGAGACTAAAAGAAAATTAAACATTTGGTCATGAAAAATAAGGGGACATGAAAAATAAAGCATTTCTTCAGAAAGTGGATGGTATTTTCAACATAAAAGTGAAGATAAGCACAGAACATGTGAAATTTAATGCGTATCAAAGACAATACTGGAGGCTGAAGAAAGACATTCTTTCCTTCTAAGCATTCTCTGTAGGCAGCACCCATTTATTTTGTGATCCCAAAAGAGAAAGGGCAACCTTCAAAAGTTATTGTTTAAGACTTTTAAGTGTCACCCGAGCTAGTTAATCAGCAAGAATATAAAGAATGAGGAGTATGTCTGCTCTTAATTATAAACTTAATTATTTTACATTATTAGGTCCTATTTTTAGAAATAGAGCTTTATATCCTATTTTTGGCATTTAATGCAAGTATATTCATCAGATTCTGACTACAGGTGACATCAAGTTCTGACTGTAATCTAACATTTATATAAAGATGTTTTACTTGCAATATTCTGTGTAATTATGCCACCCACACAAGGCTGAACAGAAATGCCCTTGGATACAAATGGCAGGTTATTTATATAAAGAAAACAAAAGAGTCCAAAAATACTCTCATTTACGAAATCTGTTCTGCAATTTGATTTACATTCCCAAATTGCCACTGTTTATGTCTTTCATACAAATTATTTTAAAATTCCTTTGAGATCAACTAGGCATCTTAGTATGTAAAGTTTACTTAGGAAAAGGAATTCTATAATTAACTATTTCAAACCCCCTAGGGAAGTAATTAAAGTTATCTTCATCAACTGTATTAGATGTTTACCTAGTCACCTTCTTGTGTCACTGATAACTTTGAGACAAACTGTGCAATAAATATTAAGTCATCCCCTGGACAAAAGTGGTGGGGCAATAAGTTTGTCATTCCCTATGAGAGAAACCAGGATAAGCGTGCATGCTACATAAATCTTGTGATCCATGGTACATGCATGCTTTTAAATTACTTTAATCTATTTCATATAGTTTCTTCTTTAAAAAAAACTCAATCCTTGCACTTGCTAATGATTTGAGCATTTCTGTAGACTTGGTCTCCGTGAGTTGTGAATTCTTTCTTGACACTTAGTCTATTCATTTCTGAAAGTACATTCTTAATTATTAGGGTAGAAATATAATTTATATGCAATAATAGTAAGGACATTTTATAACAGTCATGTCCAAGCTGTATTGTAGAAATAGGTAGGTAAAACTGGGAGGGGTTCTTCATTATTAATCCTATTTCAATTTTTATCAGTTATGTTTTAATTTTCTTTCTTAGTAAATTTCTTAGTGTTTTCTGAGAAAGTATTTTACTGCAATTTTAAAAGAAAAAAAGATACTGATCATTTTAACACATTTTAGTTGCAAAGTACTTTCGGATGTGTTAGCTCATGATTCACCAAACAATCTATGAATCTAACAGAGCAGGCACAAGGATTACTATTTGTCTGTTTTTCTAACAGATGAGACTAAGATAGGTAAAGTAATCTTCCTAAAGTCTCACAACTAGTAAACTGTAGAGTTAACCTGAACATAGGTATATTGAGGGCCAGAACCATACCTGCTTTATTTGCTTCTGCATCTCAGTGCCCACCAAAGTCCTTTGCACAGAGAAGGTACTCGATTCCAGAAATCAAGGCATAACTTACACTATGAACTTAAAGATATTCCTTTAAGTCACAGAATATCTCTATGGTATATCTTAGGAAATACCAAAAGGCCTGTGTGAACAAAACTCTCTCAAAAGCCTATTGCTGAGGCTTGAAAAACTGCTATGAAAATATCCTGAAAAAACAAATTTCCAAAGTCAGCTCCTTCTGCCACTAAATATTTGACAGAATGCAATATGTATATAATGTATTATTGAATTGTACACTTGAAACCTATATAAATTTATCCACCAATATCACCCCCAATAAATTTAATAAAAAAATAAAATAAAATGCACACCAATAACTACTGTTCTAAACTAATCGTTAAAATAAAATGTTTAAATTTTTAATTTAAAAAAAATTCCTAAGAATTTTTGCTGGAATGTTTCATATAACCAATGACAATCCTAAATAACTTCTTAGCACTCATATGTATGGTGCTTATTTCTTTGAAGTTTATACCAAAACTTCACTGGAACACTTATGTTTGGCCAAGATGGAGTAATAGAAACTGGATTTAGAGAGGAATGTAGGGGAGACTAGAACAAGATGCTCTTTTTCTTGGACATGGGAAAGTCTAACTCCTTTAAATGATAGTTTCTGAGTGGCTCTGAAGCTGAAGACCTGCCTGGGTCAGTGACCAGGAACTGGACTTAGGGAAGGGCTTCCTGTGAGTGAATGCCAAGGATCAGTATCTGGACCAGAGGCACAATTTCAACAAAAGTACACAAGTGCAATTGTAGGGCAGAATTCCCCTGGCTTGTGTAGGGTACAACTGACTGGTACTTTCAGATCTTGATCGTTAAACTCTACCCCAGTAAAACTTGGTTCACAAACATGGCTATGCAAAGATCAATCTTTATCAAGAATGAGAATAAATCCCCAAATCACCTAGGACTCTCATAAGTTCTGACATTATCAGTCATCTAACTGGACAGAGGCACGAACAAAGTTACCTACAGAGAAAATACGGAGCAGGGCATGTAACTGAACGGCAGAAGACAGCAGATGCCCTTGTTACAAATATAGACATAAAGGACTGTAACCTTCTCAAGGCCAAGGGCATATCTTCATCTCAGCTACAATTCCAGTACTTAGAATAATACTAGGCACATCATTTGTATACAAACATAGTTTTGTTGTTGAGAGTTTTTTCAGATTCCATGCAAAACGTCAGCCAGATGAAAGCACATCAGGATTGGCAATGAAAGACTAAGCAATTGAGATGAGGACCTGAGGGCTGCCATTAAGAGAAAATTCTGTAAAGATCTTGAAAAGACATAAAGGGAAACCTGTATCCATCTATCCTCTGCCAATAGTCCAACCTGCGTATGTGTACAGTTATGAACTAAAATAATGAGGTGATGACTATGACGATAAGAAGAAATAATGGTCTCCAGTATGACAGGTAATTTAAGATTTGAGGTGTGCGACAGAACAATTGAACTCTGGTAAAATCTTACGTGGTGAAATAAAATTTTCAAATGTGATATTTGAGATTTGGATTTGCATTCAGCCACATTAAAATAAAATTTTAAAAAACATAATGAATTAGTCCCAAATTATAAGAATCATTAGGAGATATAGGAGAAGTATAAATGCACTATCTTTTTGGAAGATGAGTGAAATGATTAATAAGAAATAATCTTGAAAATGTAATAAAAAGTGGTACATATAAGTATTAAAGAAAGCAGAGAAAAATCAGCGTGAAGAGATGTAAGTTAAAATCTATATCTTCATTTATTTTTGTGTTATCTGGCATATCCCATAAGCAGAACATAAATGGACACCTGATATGCATAGTTAGATTTGACAGATGTTACTATTTTGCCATATTTGTTTCAGAACCTCTTTCAAATAAATAAAGCTGGTATGTGTCATTCACATGCAAGTTTTATACTTTATATAACTATAGAACATCAGGGATCTTGGAAAAATGCAATTCTTTTAGTTAAATATAGAATAAACCAATAATGTTTACCTAAAGTTTTGAACCATGCTGTAAAGAACAAAAGACATATATCTATATCTCTTGAGATAGAGATAGAGATATCATAAAGTTCTTACTGAGCAGGGCTTTCCTCTTGGATGTTGGTAGCTGTGAAAGCAATGAGAATCTTCTTTCTCAAAGGGTTTCCTTGAAGCCCACAACTTAAACTACCAATAAAGATGCTTCAATCATATAAGCTATCCTACTTTGAATAGTATTGAAAGACAATGAAAAAGAATTTCTGAGATTTATTTTTTTAGAAAAATGGCAAGTGTTATTAAAATAATGTTTTAAGTCATTAAACTCAGTAGAAGAAATTGCACAGTTCATACCTACGTCAATAGAAACCCTTAACAGGATTACAGAAAGCCCCTTATGTCTTTTGAAGATTCATTTATGACTGAGATAATAAGAAGTCATTAATTTTGCATCAAGGTTGAAAGGTAGACACATATAAGAATGAACTCTGACTAAAAGCCAACTCCCAGGTGAAACATTAAATTTGACAAGAACGTTAACAGCCAATAATAAGTAAAAAGAAAGATCTTGTCATGTCTTGGTTCAATAAAATGTTTATGGCATAGTTATTGGATCTGCTCAAACACCGCAAAAAAAAAAGTCACCCCAATAATTTAATTAAAAAAAGAAATACAGTCATGATTTCAAGTAGATATTGACATTGAAATATCCTTAGCAAAAATTGAAAAGAAAATTTACGAAGAGCATCAAACTAACAAACCAAATTATTCCATTAAGTTAACATAGCAATTTATCTTACACAAGAAATCTCCCAACTGTACTTTGATAAAATTAAGAGCAATTATATATCAAAACAGAGGATCTTCC
>NW_011888841.1:6762604-6767171 GCF_000151845.1 Pteropus vampyrus
GTTCATACCTACGTCAATAGAAACCCTTAACAGGATTACAGAAAGCCCCTTATGTCTTTTGAAGATTCATTTATGACTGAGATAATAAGAAGTCATTAATTTTGCATCAAGGTTGAAAGGTAGACACATATAAGAATGAACTCTGACTAAAAGCCAACTCCCAGGTGAAACATTAAATTTGACAAGAACGTTAACAGCCAATAATAAGTAAAAAGAAAGATCTTGTCATGTCTTGGTTCAATAAAATGTTTATGGCATAGTTATTGGATCTGCTCAAACACCGCAAAAAAAAAAGTCACCCCAATAATTTAATTAAAAAAAGAAATACAGTCATGATTTCAAGTAGATATTGACATTGAAATATCCTTAGCAAAAATTGAAAAGAAAATTTACGAAGAGCATCAAACTAACAAACCAAATTATTCCATTAAGTTAACATAGCAATTTATCTTACACAAGAAATCTCCCAACTGTACTTTGATAAAATTAAGAGCAATTATATATCAAAACAGAGGATCTTCCGGTATACTTCCTGATGCAGAAGGGCCTCTCAAAATTAATCACTCCAGTGAAAACAAACAATCTAACAAGTGACCATCACAGATGCACATGATCTTCTTAATGTCCCTCATGATAAAATGGATGGTGCCTACCACTGCTCCTGACATACTTCCCTGTTTCTTTCATTTGAATTTTATTTTTGATTTTTCTTGGTGTAATTGATGTACAGGAAGAAGACCTGCATCATAATTCAAATAATTCAGATCTAAATAGCATCCCATCTCCACTATTAACTTCTTAACCTTGTCCATGGACCTTTTGCATGATCGACCACAGTTTCCTAATGTTTATACATCACAAAGTCACATCACAACATAATGAGAACACTTTCTAGTATCGTCAGTTTATAATTCAGTATTCTGCAATGGCACTGTAAAATTCCCCAGTGTGAGCTTCCAAGCTCTGCATTTCCAAAGATAATTTATTTAGCATGTCTCTTGTCTAAACAAAAAAAGTGCTGACAGCCAAGTCAAGAGAAATAGAGACTTAACGATTACCTAGATAAGTCGAAGTATCCTAAATACAAACTTGGCATCTTCTTTCTGGAATTCATAAGGTCATTTGCAACTTCCTATAACCTACTCTGAGCTCTAGGTCTCATTAGCATACAAAATAATTCAAGTTTTCAGTATGTTCAAAAATCAGAACCTTATTTGTGTAATGGTGATGGTGTCTACACCAAGAAAGTGGACATCTCAGCAGTTATCCTGCAATCGGGATGAGATGAGCCAAAAAATATTTAAAACTTTCTCTTTATTGAAGGATTTTTGAATGTCTTATCAAATCAGATGTTGAGATTAAAGTCACTGCTAATGATCTACCCCAGGAGGCAGTATTTCATAGTACTTAAGAGCTTGAACTCTGGAGTCAAAAACTGGCTTCAATTCCTGAAATTCTAATTAGGCGTTAGCATTGGAAAGTTACTTTAAACTTTTGTGTTTCAGTTTTATCCACATTAAAATAATAATATTCAATGGATTAAACCATGTAAAAAGACCTTAAAATCGCCCCAAGCAGATAGTAAATTTTCAATAGAGGTTAGTTATCACAATTGCCCCAACTTATCACATATTTTATTAAAATAAAAATCCCGTAAGGTATAATTGTAGCAATACATTATCTTTTAAAATATTGTAAAAAACTTTATTAAAAAAAAAGTAAAAAGAGATTACAAATCCAAGTTCTTCATCATTAGAAGTCTCTAGACTTCCTTTATATAAAATGTAGATCCATTTGTAAGATAACTTAACTTTTGGAGGCAGATATTGTGTTTGTGTGTACCACCTCCCAAAAAGTGATGGGTATGTTAATTTTTGCCCTAACATGCAACATTTCGAACTACCAGAGGTCGTATTGGTCACAAAAAAAGAAAGGAAGGAAAGGAAGGAAGGAAGGAAAGAAGGAAGGAAAGAAGGAGGGAAGGAAGGAAGGAAGGAAGGGAGGGCATTTGAAATGAAACAACAAAGAAAAAACAGCCTCTGAAGCATTTATCAAAGTAAAATAGCAATAAATTCTAATCAACACGGTGTCAGCTCCCATTAAGGAAAACTAAGGCTGTTACCCCTTCTCTTTTTCGACCCAAAGTTTTTACCTATAAAAAGTGAAATGCAAAACTTCACCTTAATATCTGTATTCAACGAGTAGCTGTCTGGAAACAATTTTTCAAAGGTTCTAAGGAGAAAAGGCTTCCCGGTGTTTTACGCATATTGCCAAGTGAGGTGTGGTGAGGGCAGAAGCAGGTCAAGAGAGGGAAAGCAGAGTTTCATAGTTTTGCTACATCCACAGTCCCTGGGGAGGAGAACACAGTGGCCACACAGGGTCACTGAGCAGAAGCAAGAGGCAGAGGGAGAAAGGCCAAGTGAGGGTAGAAGCCTTCCTTGTGGTTTCCAGGAGAAGCAATGGGAGAGACGGGCTAAGCAGGTTTTGGACTGGCTAGCGATGTTTGAGAATGGTCCCCTGTCAAGTTCATGTTCCCTGTGACTGTTCAAGCCTATGGTTTGGGCTATCTAAAGCCTCCAGATGTTTTTGGGTGAGCCAGATTTTACTTGAGAAGAGTTAATAACCATCTGGTAGATGTTAAAGCATCAATGCACAGAAATTAAAAATATGATTAATAGAACATGGGAGGGATATTTAAGAGTATAAAATACATTTATTTATACCCCCATGGGCTCAAATAATCTAGAAGATGTATGTACACACAACCATGAAAAAGTGCCAACAGTCAAAGATGACGGGACCTTTGAACTGAGGGTAGAGAGAACGGTAGCACAATTAACACAGCTTTTTGAGCTCTTTTAAAGAGATTAACTCTACCCATTAAGGCCACATACTGCATTGCTCTGTTGCTATGGTTCATGCCATGCCTCATGATGTGTTGTTTTTCAGTGAATCGCAGTTTAAATCGTTTTCTGCCCTCACTGTATTTGATAGCCCCACTTCATCTAATATACAACAGCGGCTTAGAAACCTGCTGTTACTTTGTTCAAGCTGAAATCAGTACAATCAATTTATGCTGTACATCTCTTCAGCGACAGTAAACTGGCTGTTTTCTAGGACTTTGTTGATGTGCTTTTCATCTTCAATCTCTCGATTCTTAGGAAGTGCTCACAGGTGGCACTGCTGTGGGAAACCGAGACGGGATGGAGCAGATCCACTGTCACAGCTTAGGAAGCTTCAGTGCCTCACGCGGCTTTTAATTTGGTGTAAAGCCGCATATCACAGTGACACAATGCTCTCTCAGTTTACTAAAGGACATATCGGACACACTTTGATTTATGTCCTATTCCTTTTCTGACTACCGTTAATAAGGAATGACTCTAATTGACCATCACTCTTTGATCTCCTATAACATATTGCTTTGAAAGGGTTTATTAGAGCAGCTAAAAAGAAGCTATAAAGATATAGATTCTAATAAAACATCTTATTTGGTTAAACATTAGGGCAAGAGTTGCTCAATACCTGATAATGTTTGTTTTCCACATACAGTTAATTTTGGAGCTCAGAGTTCACAGGACAACATCGATTTACTGAAAGAGAAATGATGGGCACAGAGGCACTCAACACCCTCGTTATAACTGGGGACAGGCAATGGAAGAGCTGTCCAGCTGCAACAGTTGATAATGTTTACATAGTGCCCCCAAAACATGGCCAATTTCAGTTTTATTCAAGCACATAGTTAAAAATGAGGTAGAACTAGGTAAAATATCAAAGTTTTGTCATGGGAAAACAGAATATATACTCAAGGTGTTCAAAACGATGCGAGCAGGCAGTCGGTATTTTGGAGGTACGTGTACAGGTGGCCAGTATACATTACTGGATGGATTTTAAGGAAAGGGCTCTAGCTCTCAGAAAAGAGAAAAAAAGTAATCCACGTAAGGAACGGTGCTACTAGATGGCTTGAATAGAAATTCAAGAAAAGGAATTTTTAAAAGTTCTGAAGCATATATGGATGAGCAATAGGGATAAAAAATAACCATGTCAGGAACTTGGGAAAGGGGCCAAAATGAAAGCCACAGGGCACAGGGGAATGTCTACGTCATCCCCCTGGGGGTACCATTTACTCTAACGACAGAGGCCACTGTCTCTACCTGGGGTGGAAAACAAAATGGGATGAATGCTGCCTGTCCCATCTTCTCAATGTGGTAGACGCCGCTAGTCATGTGTTCTGTCCTGCTGATCCTCGCCCCAGCCTCACAGTTCTTCTCCACGTATTGCTCCAGATAGCCAAACCGATGGCTTCGCTTTACAAGGTGAAGTGTTTTTTAACATTTCTGATACATTCACACATACATCTAGATAGCTAGCTAGACAGACAGACAGATGATAGATGATAGATAGATGATAGATAGATAGATAGATAGATAGATAGATAGATAGATAGATAGATAGACAGACAGACAGATAGACAGACAGACAGACAGACATATGTATATATCTGTAGTTCCACACAGATATATAACTAGTCAAATTTGGGCTTTTCTAAAGAACATAAACTGTCCTTTTT